>NC_053494.1:151773604-152073604 GCF_905171775.1 Rana temporaria
ATCCCATCATTGATATCAGTAGAAGAAATAGTGCCCCCTTGTTGGTGTCGGTGGAAGGAATAGTGCCCCATATCAGTTGGAGAAATAGTGCCCCAAGGGCCGCATAAAAGCTAGCAAAGGGCCACATCTGGCCCTCGGGCCGCAGTTTGGAGACCCCTGCTCTAGGGTGTTAGAAAATAAAAATATAATGTTTGGGGGTTCTAAGTAATTTTCTAGCAAAAAAAAAAATGTTTTTAACTTGTAAACACAGAGTCTGAAAAACAGGCTTGGTCTTAAAGTGGTTAAGTAAAATAATGTTTTTTTTTCTATTTATTTTTAAGATTTTCAATCATGTGGAACTACAACCCAAACCCGTATGGTAAGTGATACCCACGTGTTACTAGCATACACACGGCCAGTTTTCCCGGCCAAAAGCTGTCATGTCAGTTTTTCCAATGGGAAAACTGGTCGTGTGTACGAGTATGATCCTTTTCAACAAAGATCACAAAAATTGGGCCATGCATGGCAACCTTTACAAAGCACTTGTTTCACGTGTTCTTACACATACAGTACATCTATCTCCAAGGTGTGTGAACCAGTCATGACTTAATTGAAAGATTTAATAACTGCACACTGATTATGTCAGTTCCATCAAAATCAGCTTTAATAAACTAGACTAAACACACTCCGTTTACTAAAACTGCAAAATCTGGTGCAGCTGTGCATGGTAGCCAATCAGCTTCCAGGTTTTATTGTCAAAGCTTAATTGAACAAGGTAAAGTTAGTAGCTTATTGGCTACCATGTATCAGCTGCGCCAAATTTTGCAGTTTTAGTAAACTGAGTGTGTTTAGTCTAGTTTATTAAAGCTGATTTTGATCCAGTCCAGTTTTAGTAAATATTAGTCTACAGATGATGGAGATAGCCTTATGGTTTACAGGCTTAAGCTGGATACACACTATCCAATTTTCTGTCGATTTTTTCCTTCAGATTTACCAAAACCATATAATATGAGGTCAAACCTTAGGAGCTTCAATCAGGCAGGCCCTTGCACTACATGGTACATGGAAAATTTGATGGAAATCTGACAGCAAAAGTTGGACAGTGTGTATGGGGACTAAAGGCCCGTACACACGATCGGATATTCTGACAACAATTGTATGATGGACGTGTTTTGTCGGATATGCTCCATCGAACAATTGTTGTCAGAATTTTCTAACAACAAATGTTGGTTAGCCATGCTCTCAAATTGTCAGACAACAAATGTGTTCCGTCAGATTATCCGATTGTGTCAATCAGACTAAAATCCAAAGAACAAACATGCTCAGAACCAATGCTAACCACCAGACATCATTAGCAGAAGTTGCCCAAAGGAGCTGAAAAACATAGTTCTGCCGTCTGTATGCAGAACAAGTTCACGACCAACACCCTTTGGACAAAAATCTACGGATTTGTCCGATGGAAGTCTGATCGTGTGTATGAGGCTTTATAGATAACTACAATCTCTGTGCAATAATAATTAAATTGGCAACTCACTAAAGCCTCATACACACGATTGGACTTCCATCGGACAAATCCATGGATTTTTGTCCAAAGGGCGTTGGCCGTGAACTTGTTCTGCATACAGACAGCAGAACTTTTTCAGCCAGCATTCATGAAACCACGTGTTTGTTCTGCTCTTTAGCACCACCCTTTGGGCAACTTCTTCTAATCTTATGGTTAGCATTGGTTCTGAGCATGCGTGCCTGTACATTTGTACATTGGATTTTAGTCGGACTGACTTGTGTATACATGATTGAATAATCCGACGGAACATATTTGGTGTCGGACAATTTGAGAGCATGACCATACAACATTTGTTTTCGGAAATTCCGACAACAATTGTCCGATGGAGCATACAGATGGTCGGATTATCCGACAAAACACGTCCATCGGATAATTGTTGTTGGAATATCCGATCGTGTGTAAGGGCCTTTAGGGTGGCTGTACACGAACCCATAAAACCAAGCACCACATTTAGCCTGTGCACACGTAAGCTGAAGATCATTTCTGGCCTTCAGAAGTTCAGAAACTATTGTTATCAAACAAAAAGTTTACCAACATGTTCATTGATAGCCAAACATTCTCTTATCATTGGAGAAAATGAAATATGCCTTTACCATGGCTGTAAGAGTCAAACACATCAGAGGCACAGAGCATGGACAGGTTCTTTTCTGGCCAGGTACTCTTCAGAAAGACGGAGTGAGTTAATGGAGTTGGGAACAGTGAAATGTTTCTCGTGTCTTCATTCATGACTTTAGTTACCACAAGCTGATTTTCTTGTTGTGAACTTACTGACCATGTTTACTGCCCACCCAATGTCCGTTAGAATTGTTAGTGATTTTATTTCCTTGTGTCCTTAGCTGGTTGAAATAATAGTAAAAAAGCTTTTATTTTGAATCTTTTTGGATCTATAATGCCTTTGATTGCATGATAGTACCATATAACCCTTACATCAACCAAATAAGAAGCACACTATAAGCTGCTTAAGAATACAAATTATTTAATATTCAGCTTTATTCCTGTGACATTTGTGTTAATCATTTCTGTATAATATATCTACCTGCGTTTTGTTAAAGGAAACCCAGCTTATCCTCCAGCTCAGTGTCCACCCCCACCATGCGTACCTCCACCATGCCCACCAGGTTACCCACAAGGCTATTTTGGTCCACCCCATGGACATCATGGACATCCTGGCCACCATGGCCCCCACATTCATCTTGGACACCTCGGTCACCACGGGCACCATGGACACCATGGGCATCACGGACACCATGGGCATCATGGACACCATGGACATCACCCTTGCTAAGCTAAAAAGGTGAGTTCACAAAAATAAACATATTGTAAAATATAATATAGTTGAATGGTTAAACTTTTTGAAAAAATAAATAAAAAATAGAACATTGTAAGTAGACAAAGTCAAGTACAAAAATAGAACTGTCAGCATAGGTGTACAGACAGTGACAATCCTAACATAGAGAAAGAATGAAGAGGTCCAAACATGGACCCATAAAAAGTCCATAGGCAGGTATGAGAAACAACATCAATGTGAGTATCCGTGAAGAGTCCCATATAGTAGAACATATGCAGCTATATTTCTAGAAAATGCTTGACCAAAAAATGGGCCTTATTTCAAGACAACATTGTGAGCCCAACAGAAGGGTCAAGCAGGACTCCACCTACCCAACACTTCTGTTACTTTTAATTAGGGTTGTCCCGATACTACTTTTTTGAGACCAAGTACCGATACTTTTTTTCAAGTACTCGCCGATACCGATTTTTTTTTTTATGTCTTGTGACAGTGGCAGTTTTTTTTTTTTTTCAATTTTTTTTTTTACATTTTTTTTTACAGTGATTTTTTTTTTTTAAGGGGGAGGGGGGGTGTATTGTCAGTGTGTTTTTTTTTATTTACATTTTTAGTATTTAAAAAAACGAAAAAATTATTTATTGCAATTTTTTTTCTTTTTTTAATCAGCCCTGTTAGGGGTCTTTGGTGAGATATCCGGGGTCTTAACAGATCACTGACTGTTCATTCGGAAAAGGTAGGAGCCGGGTTTAGCGGCTCCTACCTCCGCTCTCCATCCTGACAAATTGAGGGGGGAGAGCAGCACGGAGGGGGGAGAGCAGCACGGATGGGGGGAAGACAGCACGGATGGGGGGAAGACAGCACGGATGGGGGGGAAGACAGCACAGAGGGGGGAAGAAAGCATGGAGGGGGGAAGACAGCTAGGAGGGGGGAAGACAGCACGGAGCACGGAGGGGGGAAGACAGCATGGAGGGGGCCAGACAGCACGGAGCACCTGGGGGGAAGACAGCACGGAGGGTGGAAGACAGCACAGAGCAAGGAGGGGGGGGAGACAGCACGGAGCATGGAGGGGGGAAGACAGCACGGCGCAAGGAGGGGGGGGGAGACAGCACGGAGCATGGAGGGGGAAGACAGCACGGAGCATGGAGGGGGAAGACAGCACGGAGCATGGAGGGGGGAAGACAGCACGGAGCATGGAGGGGGGAGGACAGCACGGAGCATGGTGGGGGGAAGACAGCACGGAGGGGGACAGCATGGAGGGGGACAGTCAGTGGTAATCGGTGTGGCTTTGGGGGGAGTTACAAGCTACAATCACCAATGTATAACTTTAACCAAAACAGCTAAAAAGGGGGCAGATCAGTGCTTGCAACTCCCCTGCCGCACTGATCACCCTGACTGCCCAGGTATCGGGTGAAGCATCGGAGCATTTCCCGAGTACAAGTACTCGGGGAAATGCTCGGTATCGGTACAGATACCGATACTAGTATCGGTATCGGGACATCCCTACTTTTAATCTATACAACAGTGTCAATATCCAGATAATCATTAACGACTATCGTTTGGAATGAAATTTAATGTTACATTTTAATGTTGTTTGTGATAACATACCGGTACATAAATCTTTATTATTCTAATTGCAGCACTGCCATGGAGATAAATGGGATAACGAATATTGTTGAAATGTCATGAATGGACTCCCTCTGTAGCTTAGAAGATTTTTATTGTTTTGGAGCTCTTTGTTCATCTACTTAAACATGTATACTAAACATAAATTCATATTTTATTATGAATAAATGAATATGAAGCTACATATTAATAAAAAATTATTTGAAAAACTCATGTGTGCCACTTTAAATATACAAAGTATAATCATGTATACATCATACTTTCCTCTCGGGGATCTGTGAGAACCGAGCCATCTCCGGTGTTCGGTGGCTCGGTTCTCAGTGCATAAAAACTGAAGTAAAATTTTGTCCGATGAACGATCTGCTGATTTTCTGATCTTTAGTATGCTGCTTTTGACAGCTGATTACAAATTTTTGTCAGACAAAAGCTGGATGTGCAGGCTCCAAAATTTTTATCTGATGTGACCTCAGCGTACGATTTTTCTTTTCATCAGTACGGTTTTCTGCCAAAAAGAAATCTGAAGAGCAAGACTACGCATGCTCAGAAATGAAAGAATACATACAAAACATTTCAACACATTACATCAGGGGTCATCAACCTCCGGGCCACGGACCAGTACCGGTCCGTGGCCTGTTGTCGAGTGGGCCGCCATCGGAGCAGGAGGTGAGCCCTGTCACGGACCGCAGTATAGTTAGCAGCCTGTAGGTATTCTGCCATTTCTCCCGAGCGGCCGACAATGTCAGCCTATTAGCAAGGCAGGGGGCGGGACAGCTACAGATCGTGACAGAGAGCAAGAGCTGCCAAACTTATATTAACAAGCGGGCGATTGCCCACTTGTTATTATGAAGAGTCTCTCTCTCTCTGTCACGATCTGCAGCTGTCCCGCCCCCTGACTTGCTTATAGGCTGACATTGTCGGCCGCTCGGGAGAAACGGCAGAATACATACAGGCTGCTAACTATACTGCAGTCCGTGACAGGGCTCACCTCTTGCTGAAGCATGGGGAAATATACATAGGCTGCAGGGAAGGCAGCGATTAAAATTGGCACTATGCAGGGAGTACTGTGATTGGAGGGGGGGGTGCATAACTGCAGGGAGGACTGTGATTGGAGGGGGAAAGGGGGTGCATGACTACAGGGAGGACTATGATTGGGCAGGGGGGTGCATTAATGCAGGGCGGACTGTGATGGGGGTCATAACCGCAGGGAGGACTGTGATGGGGGGCCATGACTGAAGGGAGGACTGTGATGGGGGGCCATGACTGCAAAAGGGCACTGTGATATAAAGGGGAGCGTAATCCTTACAGTGCAGGCCCCTTTATATTACAGTTCTCCTTTACAGTGCAGGGTGGGTTGTAATACTCCGCAAACCACCCGCCTTCCTTATATGACATCTGTGTACAAGGCTTTAGGCAGAGTTATAACCCCTGACAGATTTTTTTTCTCCATCTGTGTCCCATTGTGGAGATTTCCCTTCACTTCCTATACCATAGCCAAACATAAAGTGAGAGGAAATCCCTACCAATTAAGGGAATTCCTTGGGAACCCCCAGGTCACCATGACTAGTGTCTCCATTGGAAGGTTTTCCCACTATTACTTTTCTGGGTACAACCCAAAATTTGTGATTTTCTTTTAATTTTACTTTCAATGATAAAAGGAAACAGGACAACTAGAGAGAGTGAATCTCCTTAATAGGGACACAGACAGCAATACAAACTGACAGGTGTTCTAATCCCTCTCCACTCCATCCAAATCTAGAAAAAAATTGGCCTTTAGTTATATTTTAGTTGTTCGACTTTTGTATAAAACAGATTTTAGCTGCAAGTAAGTTCACTGTCCGGGTAACAGGACAGGTGTGAAACATTATGAAACATTTAATAGAAGAACACTGAGTGGGTGTATAGGCAGTTGTCACACTTAGTGTTTATTTCTGGAGGATGTTTCCAGACATTTGCAACTTCCTTCTATTCAAGTTTCTATGTCCCTTCCGAAACATAACTCTTCACTTCTTGTGACTTAGTTATCCGAATGCATGGAGTGATGTCATTCTTGGTCACAAGTATAATAATGTTATGTATAGGCGTGCTCACAGGGTGTGCCAAATGTGCCCAGGCACACCCTAATTACTCCTTGCAGTGCAGATTCCCCCTGCTGCTGTTGTCCCCTCCTACGGCATGGCTGGCTTCCCTCCTCTCCCATTGGCTACTGCAGTGGGCACACATAGATGATATCTCAGGATGAGTGGGGGAAGGGGCAATGTCATTCACCAGCCCCTTCCCTTTCTGAATGAACACAGTGAGAGATTCTACCGTGTTATTGAGCTTTCAGGTACATACCCTAATGCAACAGGCTGCGTACACCTAATCACCTATGACAGTGATGGCGAACGCGTGGCACGCGTGCCGCTCCCGGCACGGCAAGCTGTTTCGGTGGGCACGCCACACGCCATGAAAAATTAAAAAGCGAGCACTAAAATCCGTTCGTCCCCACCGCAAACTACAACTCCCACAGTTCTCTAGGGCTATTGATGACGTGCCCGAGTGGAAGTGACAAAGAAGAAGCTCCCGGGGGTGACGTCGGGGCGTGCGTGCGCATGCTGATCCAATCAAAGAAGCTGTCTCATCCACACCGCATTCAACATTAAACAAATCAGCGGTGACGTGACTGGGAGCACACGTTGGAATCAGAGGAGCCTTTCGGCGGGAATGAGCTGCTGGAGCAAGGTCAGACACTGGGAGACAGGTGTTAATGTGGAGTGTACAGTACAGTTATCTTGTTAGACCTAAGCCTGCCCCACTCTCGGATATCAGGTGCTAGCTCTGCAAACAATCAATTGTGAAAAAAGAACAGCCTCATTAGTGTCATTGGGAAACATTGTGCCTCATCATTGGTGTTATTCAGCCTCATTATTGGTGTCATTGGGAAACATTGTGTGTCATCATTGGTGTCATTGTGCCTCCATATTGGTTTCATTAGGAAACATTGTGCCCCACCATTGTTGTCATCATTGGTGTCATTGTGCCTCATTATTGGTGTCCTTAGGGAACATTGTGCCTCATTATTGGTATCATTGGAAAACATTGTGCCTCATTATTGGTGTCATTGCATGTTTCAGGTAGGTGAGTGCAATGGTCAGGTAGGTGAATGCAATGGTCAGGTAGGTGAATGCAATGGTCAGGTAGGTGAATGCAATGGTCAGGTAGGTGAATGCAATGGTCAGGTAGGTGAGTGTAATGGTCAGGTAGGTGAGTGTAATGGTCAGTGTATGTTGCACAATGCATTCCTGATCCCTACAGTCTGAGCGAATCTGGCAGAATCGTACATTTCTAGTCCCTTAGGGCTCATTTAGAGAGGGATGATCAGTCCCATCCGCTGTACAGAGCTGCTGGTAGGTTTAATTCTGTGTTGGTACTTTGCAAGAAATAAATTGCTCTTGTGTCGCGGTTTGGGCACTCGGGCTCAAAAAGGTTCGCCATCACTGACCTATGATGTTATGTGACATCATTTTTAAAGTATATATATATATATATATATATATATATATATATATATATATATACTGTACATATGGGAATTTCCACAAATACAGAGGTTCCTCCCTTGTCCATCTCTATTTATTTTGATGTGCAAAGGATTCCTGCACTAAAACTGCATTGTCAAGGTTCCATTTGTTGGTATCACATCTACTGTAGAACTTGCTTATGATATTCTATGTTATACAGTAAGACCTTGGTTTGAGAGTAACTTGGTTTACAAGAGTTTTGCAAGAACAGCAACATTTTTGACTTGATATACAGGCGATGTCTTGATATAAGAGTAATGTCATGTCGTAACTGAGTATAACAGAGAAGAGAGGCACCTCTAAGTGTAGCAATATGGTTACATTTAATGAAGGTACAACATTTAGCAACATATTGCTACACTTAGAGGCGCCTCTCTTCTTTTTATACTACAGAGTAGTATAGCTGGATTTTGCTTTTAATTCCCTTGTAGAGGCGTCCATTTGTGGATGGACATTTTATGGTTACACAACCTGTCACATTACTATAAACTTTTTATAGGGACTAGAAACTGAAGGACCTATGAATAAATGGCTGTGGAACAAATCATTTGAGTTTCCATTAGAGGAGATGAATGGAGGACACAGCTCGCCACCGGCACCCGCTGCCCCACCGATATAGGGTAACTGCCGGGCAGACGGCGAGCGGACGGGGGGTCACAGTGTTAATTTGATGGGCATGGTGCCTGCGTTTAAAGGGCATAGTGGCTGCCATTGATGGGCACAGTGGCGGCATTTGATGGCACGACGGTTGCATTTGATAGGCACAGTGGCTGCAATTGATGGGCACAGAGGCGGCATTTGATGGGAACAGTGGCAGCATTTGATGGGGCACAGTGGCAGTATTTGATGGGCACAGTGGCAGCATATGATGGGCACAGTGGCAGCATTTGATGGCACAGTGGAAGCATTTGATGGTCACAGTGGCAGCATTAGATGGGCACAATGGCTGCAATTGATGGGCACAGTGGTGACATTTGATGGCACAATGGCTGCATTTGATGGGCACAGTGGCTACAATTGATGGGCACAGTGGCTGCAATTGATGGGCACAGTAGCTGCAATTAATGGGCACAGTGGCTGCAATTGATGGGCTCAGTGGCTGCAATTGATAGGCTCAGTGGCTGCAATTGCTGGGCACAGTAAGGCTGCAATTTATGGTTTTAATTCAGAATTGTTTTAGTCCATTTGGGGCCCCCCAAAAATTTGGAGCACCAGCTGCCACTGTACACTGTGTGTGTGTGTGTATATATATATATATATATATATATATATATATATATATATATATATGTGTGTGTGTGTTTTTATATATATATATATATATATATATATATATATATATATATATATATATATATATATATATATATATACAGAATGTTAAATTTTTTTTGGTGGCGATCAAATATTTTTAATGAGGGACAAGTGAGGGACAAGTGTGCTCCAATTCAGGGACAGTCCCTCGAAATCAGCGACAGTTTGGAGCTGTGGCTACAGAAGTCAGTGAGGACTTATTATAAGGTATTTTTGCTGCATATTAGAAATATGTAAATACTTAAAAGAGAAGTATAGCATTTTTTTTTTATTTAATCACACTTATCCAGGTGGATGCAGCATCTGTTCGATGTTGCATCTGTCCCCCGCCGACTCTAATGCCTAGTACACACGTTTTTTCTGTCGGATAATAATCCAATGGTTTTCCTGACAGAATTTCTCTCAGCCTGCCTTGCATACACCTGCTCAGACAAAAGTCTGCCCATCCAAAGTGCGGTGCCGTACAACCCGTACGATGGCACTATAAAGAGGAAGTCCCATTCCAACGGTGCCACCCTTTGGGCTGCTTTTGCTGATCCTCGTGTTAGTAAAAGTTTGGTGAGAGATGATTCGTGCTTTTCAGTCTTCATGCCTTTCAGTCCGTTACAGCATGATGAATGTGTTATCTCCATTACGAACGCTAGTTTTACCAGAACGAGCACTCCCGTCTCATACCGTTTTTTTTGCCAGTCGGAAAACTATGTCCTGTTAGAAAAACTGCAATTGAGCATACACACGGCCGGGATTCCCGATGAAAAGCTCTCATAGCAGTTTTCCAGTCGGAAAAAATGGTCGTGTGTATGGGGCATAAGACTGAGAACCGAGCGGTTAAACACCTCCGATCAGTCGGTTGTCAGAGCTCCCTGAGCAGAGATAACTGTCTCCCCCCCCCCATCCCTCTGTGCTCAATGGAGTCCTGGGCTGTGGAGGGGGCTGGAGCGGCCAGCTCAGGCTCTCAGCGGCTCACTGGACTGGCTCTGTGATGTCAGCAGACAGCGTACTTCAGCCTGCTGTCTGCTGAAGATAGGTCACAGTAGTGCAGATCCATAGGAGAAGTACAGCCAAACAAGCTTTGGCTGTACTTCTTCTTTAAAGGTTCAACTTTTAAGGCAGAATTTCCCTTTTCATAATAAATAGAAACCTTTTCTAATCTCCTTTCAGCCCAGGTTGAAACCAGCGGCCGTGGCTGCACCCTAGGCGGCTGCCTAGTTTGCCTAGCGGTAGCGCCGGCCCTGGTCTAATGTGACAAGCTAGAGCTGTACTCAAGTATTGATCTCTGTTGGATGAAGTTGAAGTGAGCCCCAAAAGTGCTTGGGAGAAAGATTATGGCACGATGTGAGAATTTTGAGGTGTACAGTCTTCCTTGAAATCTTAGCCCATTATAGTGATGTGCCAATAGAATTTCTAATGTGGAGCAGCACACCTTCACATTGCCAAAAAGTGTCAGAGCTTTACTTATCAGAGGGCAAGTTGTCAATTTGGCTTAGAAAACATATCTCTTTACTTAAGGTGTGTTTCTTACAAGAAGCGGAGATCCAGTAATCTATTACTGAATCAATTACTGAATTCATTTTCTGAGTTCTTCCAAACCCTGTTTTTTTAAATTTTTATTATTAATATTATTATGTATTTCATTTAAAATCATTGACAATAGACTGATCTTAGGCTGTCTATATCAACTAGTCAAATCTGAGCATATTTGACTGCTTTAGCAAGTCTTACATTTTTCTTCCTTTGATAAATACCTGATAGTTTGTATTGCATCTAGAAGCCAATAAGCTTCCACCTTTTGATCTAAAGAAGCTAATTGGTTGTTAGTGACATGGTTGCTAATTTGACCTCTAATCATAAGGTTGAATAGGTGCAGTGGAAAGTTTTTGCCTTGATAATTTCCTGGTGTAAACAGCATGAGTCATAACCTCACCCTTCAAGAGACAGCAAATACACATTAGAAGCAAACATTGTAAAATGTTCATAACTGAAAAAAAAAACTGTTAAAAGACTAAAGTCACATAAAGGTACAGTACTGTAAAACAATAAAGGCAAAAAAAAAAAAAAAAAAGGAAAATCTGACTTATACTTGCCCTATTATATGTGAATCAGTGTGTTCCCAGCTGGTTTACATTCACTGCTTTACTCAGGCAATGTCTTGAAGAGATACTGTCACCTTACCTATGCAGGGCAAGGATGACAGCACGTCTCTGCAAAAGACCAACAAGATAGAATAATTGTTCAGGAGTCTTTGAAGACCCTACTGTTCAGTACTTTTGGGGCCCAAACCCAGAATTGGAGTGCTCAGAACCTGGGTGTAGGCAACTACACAGTGTCCCAAGCAAACATTACTGTTCCTCTTTAATGGGGTACAGTAGGGTTTGCCAGTGGCCTCTCACCAACTCCTGGGGTGACAAATGCTCTCCTTCAGCTCTCTAGTGGTGGTTCAGTGAAGTCAGTGGTAGTGGCATTCTCCAAAACGATCAGGCGGCAGCACCAGTCAGAAACAGTGACATTCTCAAGTACCAGAAGATGGCTACTACTCTATCATGCAGTTGCAGATGTTTCCGGCAATGTCCTCCCCATATCTGCCTGGAACCCAGGAACAGACCTCCCTTTTCCTCTCCACAGAGCCCTAGTTATGCTGGGATACGTTGTTCCATTGCCAATCTGATACACAGGCGACTGCACTTCTAAGTGCACTTTCAGTGCAATTTCAAGTGTACTTTGCACTTGTAGGGCCAGATTCACGTACTTGCGCTGCGGCGTAACGTATGTTATTTACGTTACACCTCCGCAAGTTTTAAGCATAAGTGCTTGATTCACAAAGCACTTGCCTGTAAACTTGCGGCGGCGTAACGTAAATCCGTCCAGCGCAAGCCCGCCTAATTCAAATGGGGCGTGTACCATTTAAATTAGGCGCGTTCCCGCGCCGAACGTTCTGCGCATGCTTCGTTACGAAATTTCCCGCCGTGCTTTGTGCGAAATTACCGCGCCCCGACGTGTTTTTTGAACGGCGACGTGCGTTACATCCTTTCGTATTCCCGGACATCTTACGCAAAAAAAAAAATTAAATTCAACGCGGGAACGACGGCCATACTTTAACATGGGCTGTCTAATATTACACCACCTAAATAGCAAGTGCAACTTTACGTCGGGAAAAACCGACTAGCGACGACGTAAGAGAATGCGACGAACGCGCGTACCTTCGTGGATCGCCGTAAACAGCTAATTTGCATACCCGACGCGGAAAACTACGCAAACTCCACCCAGCGGTCGCCGAAGTATTGCATCCTAAGATCCGAAGGCGTACGAAGCCGTACGCCTGTCGGATCTTAGCCAAATGCCGTCGTATCTTTGTTTGTGAATTACAAATAAAGATACGACGCGGCAAATTTGAAAGTACGCCGGAGTATCAGCAGATACTCCGGCGTACTTTTTCTGTGAATCTGGCCCGTAGTTTGCACTTGTAGTGCAAAGTGGATTTGCCTTTCGTAAATAACCCCTGTGATACATTTGCCTATATGTCTCAGTTTACTGCTCCCTGCTAGCCAGGTTATTGATGTGCTAATGTCCCCTCACTATTTCTAAAGGTTAATTGATCTATTGTGTTGTGTGAAGGAGAGCTGGGTTTAAGTGGCTTGGGTTAATTATTCTAATTGCTTCATTGTGGTAATTATCTCTCTATATGCGGGGTCGAGCGGTCTGGTTGATGTATTCAGTACAGCTAGTGCTCAGCGTCATTGATGTCATTGTCTAAAGAAAATGTGTTTCAGCATCAGCCCCGTCGTGTCTACCTATAATCTGTATGGAAGCCCCAGTGTGAGGGGGGCGGAGATTTGTCATTGTAACAGTTTTGGAAATGACATATAAGCTGTGTGTGTTATAACATTAAAGTCTGTGTTGTTCAAGCAGTAAGCTGGTCTCATGTGTGGCTTTCTGGGCGATTCCAGGGATATCCCTCCTCGTGGAATATTGGGGTGATTTTCGTTATGGGAAGAAGGGAACGTTGACGGGGATATCATACCGATACCGTCACAATTGGTTGGTAGCAGTGGGATTTTTCCCTTCTATTCCCCTTCACACCCGGATTCCAAGCAGACACTGGAAGAACTACTGGAAGTTAGTGGAAGGATTGCTAGCAACAAAACCAAGCGGGTCATCATAGCAGAATCAATGGAGCTAGACCAGGAGGACGGGATTGCAGCAACGCCAGCAGTACAAGAGATGGAGACACCAGTGATTCAGGAGGAGGAATCGCCAGCCAACAAGCTAATGAGAGAGAAGCTAGCGTGGTTCGGCCCGAACCCAACGCCAGATGTGGTACTGAAAGTGATGGACATGTTAGTAAACGCAGAGCTACAGTTAAAACTGGCAGCAGTCCAACAAGCAGCCGCACCTTCTACGAACAGTGAGTACAGCACAGCAGACGCAAGGAAGATTCCGTTTAGCGCTTTTAAAGCTTTTGATGAAAAGGACTGTGAGATTGATAACTTCCTGGCGGATTTTGAGCGACAATGTAACCTGCACCGAATAGCTAGAGGAGACTGGGTTGCAATATTGTCAGGCAAACTGTCAGGCAAAGCTTCTGATGCTTTCCGGACCGTGCCAGATCAGGATATTCATAGCTACGCCCGGGTTAAAGAAGTGCTCCTGGCTCGTTATGCAGTAACCCCAGAGTCCCACCGACAGAAGTTCAGGGACTCACGCAAAACCACGAAAGACTCTTATGCGGAATGGGCATGCCAATTGTCCCGGTCGGCCTCTAACTGGGCTAACAGCAGCCAGGCCACCACCGCAGAGGACATTTTGCAACTAATGCTCCTGGAGCAATTTTACAATCACATCCAGACGGACGTCAAGGATTGGGTGAGAGATCGCAGGCCCATGACTCTACCAGAGGCCGCGAAGTTGGCGGATGAATATGCAGATACTCGCAAGACGAACCAGGTCACACCACAGGAACAACCTCCACCACAAACGGTGCCCTCACACCCACCAACCGCTAGATACCAACCTCCTAACAGACCGGTGACATCTAGCCCTCGCTATCATCACCAGGAGGGCAACGAACAACGCTGCTTCCGGTGCAAACAGCTGGGTCACTTCAAGCAGAATTGCCCCATTAATGACAACACCAGGTCAAATTGGTCTCAACCTGGGTACCGCCCACCAGCAGCAGCCCATTGTGTAGACTCGGCTTGGGATCCAAAGGAGCTGGGTCAGGAAGAACCATTGGGCACCCCTTACGAAGCCCTCATGGTACAATCTGTTATTACGGACAACAGGGAACACCATTGTCAGCTGGTCATGGGCGACAGCCCTGAGCCGGAGGGGCCCTGGAGGGAGCTGGGCAGAAAGAGGCACCGCCGGCCACCCTTCAAGAAGAAGAGGTCCTGGAAGCCGTATAATAAGCTGACCTGGGAGGAGAAGAAGCGACTGGAGGAGAGGGAGTCGCAGCGGGCGTCCCAGCTGCGTGCCGAGATGTTCGCCAAGGGCCCACCGGTGGCCCCTTACACCACCACCCAGTTCCTGATGATGAACGACCACGTGGAGAGCCTGCAGGACATGAGCAAGCAGGATCTGATCCGTGAGTACATAGAGCTGGAGGAGTGCATAAGCCGCATGGAGGAGGAGAACAACCACCTGAGGTCACAGCAGCATGAACTGGAGATGGAGCTGGAGAAGCTCCAAGAGGAGAACCGGCGGCTGCGGAGGGAGCAGGGGGTGGCTGACCTTATGGGGCTCTGATTCCCCTCCCCCCCCCCCCCCGGACTCTGAGCACCAGTGCTACAGCATTTCAACAAATATAACTTTTTCTTTTTATGAATCTCCTGGGATTGTCACTTCAGAGCCATAACCTGCCCCCTCCCATAGCGGGACACCTAGACGGCGGCGCACAGACCCATTCGCTGTCTTCACACTGACTTCTGGTGACTTTGCAGATCGCACAAAGACTTGGGGACTGACCGGCGTGTGATCTGACGACCCGGTGACATACCTGAGTCTGAAGCAGTTGCCAAGGGAGGTCAGTCATGCCAAACGGAGTTAACCTCTGACTAATAGCTCTGAACCCGTCAACCCTACTGGACCAGGGAAGGTCCAACCGGGTTTGCCGGAGCAGGGAGCAAAAGGGGGGCCATTGTGATACATTTGCCTATATGTCTCAGTTTACTGCTCCCTGCTAGCCAGGTTATTGATGTGCTAATGTCCCCTCACTATTTCTAAAGGTTAATTGATCTATTGTGTTGTGTGAAGGAGAGCTGGGTTTAAGTGGCTTGGGTTAATTATTCTAATTGCTTCATTGTGGTAATTATCTCTCTATATGCGGGGTCGAGCGGTCTGGTTGATGTATTCAGTACAGCTAGTGCTCAGCGTCATTGATGTCATTGTCTAAAGAAAATGTGTTTCAGCATCGGCCCCGTCGTGTCTACCTATAATCTGTATGGAAGCCCCAGTGTGAGGGGGGCGGAGATTTGTCATTGTAACAGTTTTGGAAATGACATATAAGCTGTGTGTGTTATAACATTAAAGTCTGTGTTGTTCAAGCAGTAAGCTGGTCTCATGTGTGGCTTTCTGGGCGATTCCAGGGATATCCCTCCTCGTGGAATATTGGGGTGATTTTCGTTATGGGAAGAAGGGAACGTTGACGGGGATATCATACCGATACCGTCACAACCCCCATTGCATTTTTTTTTCAAAATTGTCGCTCTTCTTTTATTTATAGCGCAAAAAAAATAATATGCAGAGGTGGATTTGCCTTTCGTAAATAACTCCTATATCTTTTTGTTATAATAAATGTCCCAATATTTAAAAAAATAATATATATTTTTTTCCTCAGTTTAGGCCAATATGTATTCTTCTACATATTTTTGGTAAATAAAATCGCACAAAGCATATATTGATTGGTTTGCGCAAAAGTTTTAAAGCTACAAAATAGGAGAAAGATTTATGACATTTTTATTATTATTATTTTTTTACTAGTAATGGCGGCGATCAGTGATTTTGATCAAGGGAAGGTCTGGACAGCCGCACTCCAATAAAAACACCTTTATTGTGCAAAATAACAAAAGTACAAACCACAGCAGGGTACAGGATAAAAAGCTGACGCGTTTCACACTCTCAATAGTGCTTAGTCATAAGCTATGCTTAGCCTGCACCTGCTGCTTCCACCTTGAGGAGAGTGCCATTTCCACATCCACCTGGAGAGAGTTGATCCCTTCCGATCAGTGATTTTTATTGGGACTGCGATATTGCGGCGGACAAATTGGACCATTGTCATTTATACAGCGATTACTGTATAAATGACACTTGTAGGGAAGGGGTTAACACTAGGGGTAATCAAGGGATTAACTGTGTTCCCTATTGTGTGTTCTAATTGTAGTGGGGATAGGACTGATTAGGGGAAGTATGAGCATACGATCAGTCTCCTCGCCCCTGGGAGAAATGGGATTTGTGTGTTTACACACACACACATCCCCGTTCTCGCTCTGTAACAAGCAATCGCGGTTGCCCGGTGGTTATCGCAACCGCTGGGCGCTCGCATCGGCTCCGGGGAACACGCTTCGGGCACGACGTACAGCTACGACGGCTCGCGCAGGGAAGCCAGCCTGCTGCAGTGTAACTGCGGCGGCTGGTCCAGAAGCAGTTAACCACTTGAGACCGGGAGAACGTCCTGGGACGTCCTCGGCTTTGTGCGGTGATATCTGAATGATGCCTGCAGCTGCAGGCATCATTCAGATATTGCCGTCTTCAGCCGGCGATTCTGTGCACCAGAAGAATGATCAAAGCGGTGGCTCCGCCGCTCGATCGTTCTTCTAGGCAGCGGGAGGGGAGAGCGAATCGGCCGGCGCTCATTGGTGAACCATAGAGATGACTGGTGACCAGACGGTCACAGTCATCTCTATGACCGTCGGAGGACCGGGCGCGACGTTATGACGTCACGCCCGGTACCCGAAAGTAAACAAAGCCGCTATCGCGGCTGTCGGCATGTAATCGGTGATTTTTTTTTCCACCGATTTCATGCTTGTAAGCCTGTAGGAGAGATGTGGGGTCTTATTGACTCCACATCTCTCCATAAAGATGACCTGTCACAGTGATTCTTATTACAAGGGATGTTTACATTCCTTGTAATAGGAATAAAAGTGATAAAAAAAAAAAATGTAAAAAAAAGTGTAAAAAAAAAAAAAATTAAGTAAACAAAAAAAAATAATAATAAAAAAAAAAATGTAAAACTCCCCTGTCCTGGTCGCTCGCGTGCAGAAGCGAACACGCATGCAAGTCCCGCCCACATATGTAAACACTGTTCAAATCCCACATGTGAGGTATCATCGCGTGCGTTAGAGCGTGTGCAACAATTCTAGCACTAGACCTCCTCTGTAACTCAAAAATAGTAACCTGTAAAAAAATTAAAGCGTCGCCTATGGAGATTTTTAAGTACCGAAGTTTGGCGCCATTCCATGAGTGTGTGCAATTTTAAAGCGTGACATGTTAGGTATCTATTTACTCGGCGTAACATAATCTTTCAAATTATATAAAAAAATTGGGCTAACTTTACTGGTTTGTTATTTTTTAACTCATGAAACTGTTTTTTTCCCTTAAAAAAGGCGTTTGAAAAATTATAGCGCAAATACCGTGCGAGAAAAAAAGTTGCAATGACTGCCATTTTATTCCCTAGGGTGTCTGCTAAAAAAAATATATATAATGTTTGGGGGTTCTGATTAATTTTCTAGCAAAAAAATTGTGATTTTGACATAAAGGAGAGAAGTGCCAAAATAGGCCTGGTAACGAAGTGGTTTGGAGGAGATGTGCTTTTGTGCTTTACCAAGACAAGCTTTAAGTAATGCATTATATTAATGTGTATTCGTGATTTTGACGTGTTCTGTAAATGAATGTGAATTTTTACTTCAATTCATTATTTCTCTTTCAGCTACGGTTGATAGACCTGTAAACAATATACCAATGTCTTGGTGACATCTAGTGGTAAAATAGTAAACTGTTAATGAACATTAGAATCTAACTCAGACAATTCTATTTTTCTTCAGGTCTGTATAGTGTGGGATTTACATTGCTTTCAGGTATTTATTTCTGCACTCGGTTTTCCTTTATTTCTTGTTCCTGTGACACCAGTACAAAAACGGTGTTGTGGTGATGCTCAGCCACTGGGACAGTAAGGACAGCAATAAAATCATTATCAGAAACTCTAAGCTCTCACCTGTATGTCTGTTGGACAAAGATTCTATTGTTTCTTGTGGTGACAAAAAGTTCTGCACTATAGCACAGTTTTTTTTTATGACAGCCCATACATAGTAAATAAGATATGATGTACATAAATATAAAATTTAACTACAGTGTTCCTACATAAAACTCTTCTGGAATATACAGCCTTTGTGTTGGAGACAGCTATAACAAATCAATATATAATGTTAAAGGCATGCACACACTGGTTGAATAATTATATTGTAGTTTTACACATGCAAGTCTGTTTTGAATGATTATATGATTGTGTAAACAGATGCAAATACATATCAGATCAAAATTGGATACCCTAGTGAACTGCTGATATGACTTGCTGCAAGTTTAATTTGCACATTGTCAGATTAGTAAAGTCAGTTTTGCAACTTTTCATTTGTGAAAATTAGATTGTACTAGGATATTATGCAAAGAAATCAAAAGATAATGTTGATTTCCATGCCATACTCTCCAGTGAGTACATATTATCAGGGCCGTCTTAATAGCATCATGGGCCCCTGGGCAAAGTAATGCTCTGGGGCCCCTACAATGGAGCTTCCCCTTTTGAGTGAAGCTCCGCATTAAAGTGGTTGTAAACCCTTACAGACCACTTTATTTGCATACTCTACGCCAAACTCAACGGAAGCGCCACCTAGCGGCCAGCGTAAATATGCACCCTAAGATACGACGGCTTAGGAGACTTACGCCACTTGTATCTTAGCCTAATTTAAGCGTATCTGGTTTCCAGAATACGCTTACATTTACGACGGCGTAGATTCAGAGTTACAACGGCGTATCTACTGATACGCCGGCGTAACTGTATCTGAATCTAGCCCATAGTGTTTTGCTTTTAGGCCAAAAAGTTCAAATTTGGTCTCATCTGACCAGAACACCTTCTTCCAACTTTGCTGTGCCCTCCACATGGCTTATCGCAAACGGGATGTCTTAGAATCCATGTGCGTGACGCAGCAAACATGTGGAAGAAGGTGCTATGGTCAGATGAGATCAAAATTTTACTTTTAGACCCTAAAAGCAAAACGCTACGTGAGGTGAAAAACGAACAGTGCACTTCACCCTGAACACACCATCCTGGTTAGGGTAGCTGGTCAGAGTTGATGGGAGGATGTATGGAGCCAAATACAGGGCAATCTTAGAAGAAAACCTGTCAGGCCCCATACACACGTCCGAGAAACTCGACGGGCAAAACACATCGTTTTGCTCGTCGAGTTCCTTGTGAAGCCGCTTTGTTTCCCCATTGACTAACGAGGAAATAGAGAACATGTTCTCTATTTGGCTCGACGAGTTCCTCGTCGGTTTCCTCTGCCAAAAGTGTACACACGACCGGGTTTCTCGGCAGAATACGGCTCTGATCGAGTTTCTGGCTGAATTCTGCCGAGAAACTCGGTCGTGTGTACGGGGCCTAAATTGCTGTTCACAGATGCTCTCCATACAATCTGACAGAGCTTGAGCTATTTTGCAGAGGAAAGATCAAAAATGTCACTCTCTAGAGATGCAAAGCTGGTAGAGACATACCCAAAAAGACTTGCAGCTGTAATTGCAGCGAAAGGTGGTTCTACAAAGTATTGACTCAGGGGGGCTGAATACAAATGCTCGCCACACTTTTTCCATATTTATTTGTAAGTGATTTTGAAAATCATTCATAATTTTTATTCCACTTCACAATTATGTGACGCTTTGTGTTGGTCTATCACATAAAATCCCAATAAAAAACATTTACATTTTTGGTTGTAACATGACAAAATTTTTACTAATTAGGTTATATCTGAAGGCAATTGGTTTAACTAGTATTGACTTAAGGGGGCTGAATACAAATGCACACCGCAGTTTTCAGATATTTATTTGTAAAAAAATGTGAAAAACATTTATCATTTTCATCCCACTTCACAATAATGGGCCACTGTGTTGGTCTGTCACATAAAATCCCAATAAAATACATTACAATACATACGGTTTTGATTGTAATATGAATAATTTTAAGGGGTATGAATACTTTTTTCCAGGCACTGTATAAAAAACACACATACGGGGGGCGTGATCTAGACATGGCCGAGTGAAGAAGCTTGTCCTCTGAGCTCCCGGCCCCAGACCCCTATTTCTGGCAGAAAAACGACCTAAAACAGGCATGAACTCGACCAAAAAGTACAAGACAAGAGCAGCTACCAGAGGGACACCCGTTTTCCAGGGGAACTCACCTGGATCGATAGCCGCTGCTCCACGAGGCCCTCCACGTGGCACACCGCGAGGGACACAGCACTCAGGCATCGAATCCCCGGCGCATCATTCCTCGGCTCTCCCTGAGCGTCCCACACCATTGACACCAGAAGAGATGTCTCTCCAGCTGCCGCGGGACGATGACCCTCCAGAACGGGACATTAAGGAGCTTCTGCAGGCCCTCCCCACGCGCTCAGACATCGCGGCTCTCCCTACCTGGACGGACATTGAGTCACTCATTCTCCGGCTGGAGGAGACTCACAGAAGGGATATCCAGGAGGTACGGGGAGAGATTGCATCCATAGCAGAGCGGGTGACGACGGGTGAAGTATCGGTGGCATCGCTGGAGGGCCGAGTGCAGGCCCTGGAGCAATCCCGCGACCAACACCGGGAAACGGCAGTGGCGCTCCAGCTCCACCTGGAGGACATTGAGGACCGGAGCCGCCGCAACAACCTGCGGCTCCGGGGTATACCAGAGGATGTTGGCGTGGAGGATCTGGGAGGAGTGGTGGAGGACATCTTCCGAACAGTCCTGGAGGAGCCGAAGGCGGTTGTCTTGCTAGACAGAGCGCACAGAGCCCTGGGCCCCAGATCTGACGACCCGACCAGGCCGCGGGACGTAGTGTGCCGGCTTCACCGGTACACGCAGAAGGAGAACATCCTGCGCCGCGCCTGGGATCGGGGCGCGGTGGAAGTGGAGGGAGCCAAAGTTAAAATCCTCCCGGACCTGTCCAGAGCGACGTTGAGGCGCAGGGCCTTCCTGCGCCCCCTCCTGGACCTGGCCCGCCAAAAGGACTTCACATACCGCTGGGGATATCCCTTTGCGGTGACATTCCGCAAGGAGACGAGAGCCTTCACCCTGCTGACCCCCGCAGACCTGCCAGCGCTGTACCGTTTTCTGGAGACGAACCCAATTCCACTCCCCGATTGGCTGCAGTTGCTTCCGAGGATGACGGGCAGATCGGGAGTTTCCAACTTCCGCGGACCGATGGGACCCCGCCAGCGGAGAGGCGGACGACGGCAGAGAGCGGCCTCTGGGGACGTGCGTGAGTAGGCCCTGGGCCACATATCCACCCACCCAAGCACCCTACCCCCGTCCCCCACCGCCCTGACCACTTAAACCGCCCGCGGATCTCTACCCTACCACATGCACCCTTGTCATGGCTGACCGACCGCTGCTCTCCCCTTCATCCCCACCCGCCCCTCCCAGCTGCGGAGTAGGAGCCATGGGAGACAGACCCACGGAACATGGAGGACACTCGACACAAGGTACGCTCCGAGAAGGGGCTTTGCTCTCTGTTTGCTGGTCCGCCCTGAGACCTGCGGGAGCCAGCTCAGACGATTACCCAGTCCATGTACTGCACACCCCAACCAACTGGCTTCCGCACCACCTCCCTTCCCTTTTACCCTCAGCGGGACAACTTCTCTACACCTGACACTGCATGGGAACAGAGCACCCCCCCCTTAGGTTGCTTCTTAGTCCGTGACTGAGAGACTCTGATCCAACAGCCCTGGGGACTCTGGAGACTGTGAACTGAAGCCCCTTGCCCTTCATTCCTGTGTTAGGATTGTTGTCGGGAGGGTCAAGGGACCCGGACCTCCGGGGAGAGGGGAGTCGTGTTTTGGAGCGGGCCGGAGCCTGGCCCCCGCTGCGGGTGGAGGGAATCTCCCGTAGACGGCCATGCCCGGTGGGTGGAGGGGAGGTGATCCCATTAACTAGGGGCCAGGGTGCATTGATACAGCGGAGATCCTTCTGGACTGTGACCATGATGGTGGGGAAGGTGGCCGTTTAGGGGTAGCCTGTCCCACCACCTGGAGTAGTTGTAGCTCCGGTGGAGGGGTTTGCATTGTTTGCACATTTTGTTGTTGCTCTTGTTATTTTATTTTATTTCATGTTACTTTTCCTTATACTTCAATTAATACTTTGTCTGTTTTCGTATCTGGTGAATGTACTTAACAGAATGACATGTCATGTTGATCTTGAAACTGTTATGCCTTTGTAAGACTGACTATTGTTTCTGCTGGGGGTGGGGCAAAGGGGCGGGGAGCTCGTTTGTTGGCTCTGTCTACCCACCACCCCCACTTAGGACTGCGCTCGGTACCCAGGTATACCCTGGAGAGCGTTCTAGCCGGATAGGCTTTCTTAGTGACCCTTATAGCTGCCCACTCTAGGGACAGCTCTCTAGTTTCCTACCTAAACCTCAGGTGAGTCCTTCCGGACCCCACCTACTGCTTATACCTGTTTCCCTCCTTCTTCTCCCACCACACCTTTCCTTCTTGATCTTCACTCTTCACCCCCCCCCCCCCCCCACCCACAGACATGGACACACTGCATGTGGTATCCTTGAATGCCAAGGGCCTAAACATACCGGAAAAACGCAGAATGCTCCTCCATGACATGCGCCGCATGAAGGCGGACATAGTCCTACTGCAAGAGACCCACTTTAGAGATGGTTCCCTACCGGTACTTAAAAAACGGTTTTACCCCCATGTTTACCACTCGGCGTATGCGGAGGCTAAGTCTAGGGGCGTGTCGATACTCGTATCCGCAAGGGTGCCCTGGACGTGCAGAGACACCAAAACAGACTCACAGGGAAGTTTTTTGTTCTTGAAGGGTGAGATCGGAGAGACACGGGTGACCTTAGCGAACCTCTACGCTCCGAATGACCATCAAGACGCTTTTGTGAAACGTCACATAGAACGTCTTACAAAATATAGGGAGGGACAGCTGATCGTTGGAGGCGACCTTAATGTCCCATTGACGCCAACGGAGGACACATCTTCCGGTGTCTCCTCCACGTCACGGGAGACACGTAGACGCATTTGCACGGCCTTACACTCTGCCCAATTGGTCGATGCCTGTTACACCCGGGGGAAAGAGATTACACGTTCCACTCCCGTCCGCATCAGACATACTCCCGCCTTGATTACTTCCTGATCCCACACGAACACCTACATGCGGTAAGAGAATCTACCATTGGGTCAATAACATGGTCGGACCATGCCCCGATCACCCTCAGGTATGCCATCACTGATATCCACAAGACACAAAAGCCCCCATGGAGACTGAACGAAGGACTTCTTAACGACACTGAAGTTTTAACGGAGGTAGTTAGAGAGATCGGACATTATTTTGAGACCAACAATACACCAGACAGCGACGGAGGGGTAGTTTGGGAGGCACACAAGGCGGAAATAGAGGGGTTCTCATAAAGCATGGCGCCCGCCTAAAGCGCCAACGGACGGCCCAGTTGAACCAACTGCTGCTTAAGTTACAAAACCTGGAAACAAGCCACAAATTGACACCTACCAGACAACTGGGAGTTGAATTGGACTCGGTACGGACGCAGATTACTGACTTGCTGACCTTTAAGGCCAAAGCGGCGCTGCAAATTTGTAAAAAAACTGTTTACGAATCGGGAGATAAATGTGGCAGACTTCTGGCCCAAACATTGCGGACACAGAGGCAGGCAGCATATATCCCATTTATTACACCCGCCACTGGCCAGAAGGCCTCCCTACCCCAGCAGATCACGGAAGAGTTTAGAAAGTACTACAACTCCTTGTATAATCTGGCCACGATGCCGCTCACATCAGAAGCGATGAAGACATACATTGCAGATTCCCACATGCCCTCTCTGGCGGCCGACGCCAGAGAACTGTTAGAAGACCCCATTACACTACCGGAGCTACAGCTGGCACTTAAAACCACCAAATCGGGCAAGGCCCCAGGCCCAGATGGCCTCACCACCCCATATTACAAAACACTCCTCCCACACCTAGGGCCGCACATGGTAAAGTTGTTTAATGATCTCGCCACGGGGAAAATGCTACACAGATCCACACTACAAGCACAGATCTCTGTGATCCCTAAAGAGGGCAAGGACCCGGCACAGTGCGGTAGTTACCGCCCAATCTCCCTTCTAAATACAGACCTCAAGCTCCTCACTAAGATTATTGCCACTAGACTACAACAGCACTTACCACACCTGATACACCTGGACCAAGTGGGCTTTGTCCCGGGCAGGGAGGCTAGGGACAATACTATTAAAGTCCTAAACCTCATACACCTAGCAAACACCAACAAACTACCGTGTATTTTCCTGGGGACTGACGTCAAAAAGGCGTTTGATAGAGTGAGATGGGAATTTATGTTTGCCACCCTGAACCATGTGGGGCTGGGGACTAAGATGGTAAATTGGATAACGGCAGCGTATTCGGAGCCGACGGCCAGGGTTAGGGCGAACGGTGTCCTCTCGGACGCCTTTCAGATAACCAACGGTACAAGGCAGGGCTGCCCACTCTCGCCCCTCCTGTTCGCGCTGTCCCTGGAGCCATTCCTTTGCCATGTTAGATTACATCCGGACATATCGGGCATTAAGGTCGGCGGGAGACAATACAAAATCTCAGCCTATGCGGATGACCTGATGTTCTCGCTAGCGAACCCAGCGGTTTCCCTCCCTGCCTTAATGCGGGAATTTGAATTATACGGCCAGGTGTCAAACTTGAAAATTAATTTTAACAAATCAGAGGCGATGGGCATAGGGATTACCCAACCTTTACTTGGAAATCTGCGAGCTCGCTTTCGTCTGAAATGGTCAGACTCATCCCTGAAATACCTGGGCACACACATCCCTGCGAACATCACGGGCCTCTTTAAGCTTAACTTCCCGCCTCTCCTTAGAACGGTCCAGGGGCTGCTGGAGCAGTGGAGCAGCGGACTCCACTCCTGGTTTGGACGCTGTAGCATCCTCAAAATGTCGATTCTGCCCAAGTTCCTCTACCTCCTACAGGCTCTCCCGATTCAAATACCAGCAAGCTATTTTAAGCAAATACAAGCCGCCTTCATTAAATTTCTGTGGGCAGGGAAAAGACCTCGAATACGCAAACAGATACTGACGATGCCAAAACAAAATGGGGCACTAGCTATGCCCGAAATCCGAACCTACTACCACGCAGTACATCTGACCAGACTACTAGATTGGTGCCGACATAGGGAAACCAAGCTGTGGTCACAGCTAGAACAGGCACAAAGTGTGGTCCCGCTTCAGAGGGCCCCATGGTGCCTGTCGGCACTGCCATCCGCCCTCACGAGACACCCACTAATAGGCAGCACAATTAAAACGTGTGCACGCCTACTGACACTCCCCTCGCTCTCGTCCCAGGATTCAGCGTTGAGGCCCATATTGGGTGACCCTCGATTTGCGCCGGGCATGGGGGATAAACCCTTCCAGACTCTAAGGGAAGCGGGCATGTATCAAGCATCCCACTTCAGCACACAGGGACGGTGGAGGACGGTGGCGAAGCTCTCGGATCTGGGAGGAAGGTACCGCCTGGACTTTTTGAGAGCGCTGCAGCTCCATCATTTCCTTGCCGGCCTGCCCCCTCCCGCTGACACGAATCAGCTCCCTACGGAGTTTGAGGAGCTTTGTTCAGGGACGGGAGCGCTTTCACATACGCTCTCCCTGACCTATGGGATACTCATCATGCCACCAGAGAACTACCAACCTCCATGCTTCCTTAAATGGGAACAGGAACTAGGCTGCCACTTTACCACTGCCCAGAAACAGAACATATTAAGATTCACACATAAATCCTCCCTATGCACCAGGGCCCAGGAATTGAACTACAAGCTTCTTACACGCTGGTACAAGACACCGGCCTGGCTTCATAAGTTTTTCCCTACAACACCAGATACATGCTGGCGATGCCAGGAAGAGAGTGGCACTCTCCTACATATCTTTTGGTCCTGCCCCAGGCTCCAGGGCTTCTGGGGCGAGGTCCGAAGAATAACCCAACAATTCTCGGACCGTGAGGTTCCGAGAGATCCAGCCTACTTCCTTTTACACGCTAACAACTCACCTGCACGAGTGTACAAAAACTCAGTCATACGTCACCTGCTGGATGCAGCAAAATCCTGCATCCCTATTCTGTGGAAATCTCCTCACCTGCCGACTGTAGCCATGTGGCTGCAGAGGGTGGACGAAATAGGTAGATTGGAAGACCTGATCTTGACCAACCAAAATAGGCAAGAAAGGTATACTAATACAGGTACTTGGCAACATTGGAACTTCTGGAAATACTCCAATGAAGGACAGCTTCTGAGGGGAGTGAACCCGACGCCTTGAGCGCCGGAAGAGTTTTGCTCCCGAGGCAAATTGACTGGAGGGGCCAATATCGGAGCCTGGTAGGCTCCGTGCGGTTCCTACATGAGGCAACCCATATGCAAGGAGTGGCGAACGTGCCAGGTAAAGATGGGAAGGTGCTCATGTCTGTGGGCCCTGCCAACACCCCCCCCCCCTCTACCCCCCGACGCTCTTCCCTACCCTCCTCTCTCTTTTCTCTCTCTTTCCTCCTCTCCCTATTTTCTCTAGCCTAGATTCTCTTAAAAAAAAAAAAACCCACGGGGACTGGTCTGGGCGGCCCGCGATACCACAGATGGTACTGTCCATCCACACAGGGTGTCCATGTTGAGGGACACCTGTGTTAAACCCAGTGGGGGATACCCCCCGATGTGAAGCCCTCATCAGGGAAAGCGTGGTCGGTCGACCTTGGTGGAGTACCCTTTAAAGGGATGACGAAACGCTGTGGATTTCGAGACGCACATGTTATATCTCTGTCTGTTAATGTTCCCTTGCAATATGATTGTTATGGTTTATCGGACTGTTCCGATCTGATGATGTTGTTGCTGCGGCCCGTGCGTGGGCCAGTTTCCCTGACATAAATAAAAAAAAAAAAAAACACACATACACTAGTATATCACTACAGTGCCATCTATAGTTTGGAGTGCATAGTACATGCTGTTGCACATCCAACAGTCAAGTCACAGGCTGTCTGGGCTCAGAGGAAAAGGGTTGAGTGATGCTGGACATCAGTCTGGGGGACTTTTTTCATGGAAAAGCAGAGCAAAAGAGACCATTGGAATAAAAATGAAAATTGTAACAAAAGCTTTTTTTAATTTTATCTTTTTATGAACTGTTTACTGTATCTTTTTTTATTTTTGGCTGTAGTTCTGCTTTAAATGAACACACATTTGAACACACAGTGAAGTGAACAGCCTCAGATGATACACAGAAATGAACCAAATCTCCCTACATAGGTTTTACATTTATATCTGCTGTGTTCATATTTATATACTGTTTAGAAAGTTGAGATTGTGTAAGGAGATTTTCTCTTTCTGGTTAACAAAGAGTGTGATGTCTGGGCATACATCCAAGATAGCTTATATTGCTGATTGGAGAAAAGGCACACTACCCCTCTCATCATAGGTCGAGACTCTCAGAGGTGTTTTGTAATAGGACCTGCTCTCTGCTAATTTATTTTAGCAACCTCCCCAGACAGAAGGTTCACGCTGCTTTTATCTAAAAAGTCAGAGAATTTGTCAGGAGTTATCAGGCTGATAACAGAGGAACAGTTCAGGAGAAAGCTACAGGGCTTAGCTCTTTAAAGAGAGATAACAAAACACTGCAGATATATGTGCCCAGCTCAAATTTCATGAATCGGGTTTACATCCACTTTAACCACTTGCTGACCGGGTCATAGCCAAATGACAGCTACAGCACGGTCGGCTAGTTCTGGGAGGGTGTACTATGATGTTCTCCCGAACTTTCACTTCACACGCCCCCTGGGACTTTCACCCGGAAATGTCCGTGATCACAGATCAGGGTATAGGGCCAATGACAGTGGCCCTTTACCTTGTGATCGCTTCGTCCAATGACTGAGCGATCACATGTCAACAAACCGGTGCATGTCCGGTACAGCTCTCTCCTCTCCTCACACTGATAGGTACAGCGTGTGAGGAGAAGAGGGAGCCAGTGCAGCCGCACGAGTAGGCTGGATCACAGAGGCCCTGCATGATGTGTGCAGAGGCCCTGTGTGTGGCCAGGCTGTAAACAAATCTCACACATGTGGTATTGCCATACTGGGGGGGGGTTTCTTTGGTTCCCTCCTGGAGAACTGATGGCATTGTTTGGGTCCTGGGTGGATGATGGTAACTCCAGTTGTGGTAAACTTAGGAGGAATGGTAAACTGTTGCCCTTTGAGACCTTGAAAGCCCGACATGGAGGTTATCAAATTAATTTCTGGAGGTACTGACAATTACACCACTTTTTGAAAGTACATGGCAGTTCTATAAGAGATATTACTTCTTTTACTTTTTGAAGGCCTTTTTATAGCTGATGAGCCTATACCGCATATGTTAACTGATCTTTGCCAACTACTGGGGTCTGCCGCCTCTGCTGCCAAGCCCACATATTTTCAGGCTTGGGAAAAGGACCTTGGGTATGAGCTTATTGCTGCTCAGCTGACCCACCTGTACCAGCTAACACACTCAAGCTCCATTGACTCCAAAATGCAGGAGACAAATGATAAAATCCTGTCATGCTGGTGCTGGGTGCCCACTGACTTGGCACGGATTTACCCTTCTACCTCTGAGCTTTGTTGGTGAGGCTGCGGAGGCTGTGGTACACTTTTGCATTTATTGTGCGACTTCCCTGTGATAGTACCCTTTTGAAAGTACATTAGAGCTCAGATTAAAGAAATTCTGGGCCTTGAAATCCCCTTCTCCCCGATTCATTTTCTCCTGCATATTTCTCCCATGCCAATTAGTCTGTATAAAAAGGAGCATGTTGCCCCACTTGTTGAACGCAGCCAAGCAGTTGCTCCTAATCTATTGGAAGTGAGCACAAATTCCTGGTAGGGAGGAATGGGTACATAAGGTAAATGAGATCAGGGAGGCTGAGGATTGGATTGTGACTTGTACAGGTACCTGGGAATCGTTCTGCCAGCACTTGGTCATTAAGGTTGGACCACATTCGTGATTCAGACCACGTATCCTCCCGTTTAGACTTGGCACTGCTGGAACTAGCAAAACCATCTCTTAGACAGCTTATTCAACCCTAGCTGTAGTAGGACTAGATTTACTTTCAGTAAAGGCTGTGATATTGATTATCTACTCCCCTTGCTACAAAGGACATCTTTTATACTGGTGACGGACTTGGCATGGACGGTGACAGCTTTCGTGAGAATTCAGGTGTGATAATGATTCTTTCTTTTCTCCCCCTTCTTGCTAATCCTTTTCTCTCTTTGAATTTTTTTTATTATTTTGAAAGTTGGTTTATAGGTTTTCTTGTGTATGTATTAACCCAACAAGAGATACCAATGTCCTGCCACTATAGGGGAACCCATATGCCTTTTATATGGTATGGTTTTTCTTCCCCTTGGTGTTCCAAGAGTGCTTGGATATGGTACCTACCTGGGTGTTGTGTTGGAGGAGGCCAGCTGGAGACGACTGTTGCCCCCCTCCACTGATGTATGGCCCAAGGGAAACCATCTTGAAGTCAAGCTAGACCTTTTGCTGACCTGGGCTAGTCTTGGACTGGTGAAGGGTTTCGTTGCTGAGAAGTTTATACATACCAGTCGGTGATAACATAGCAGTAGTCACCCCGAGTCTTTAAAGGGGTGAACACCCGAGCTATATATGATGTATAACTGATACATTTTCTGTATTCCCTTTGTGTTATGTCTCTTTTTGCTAAGTATATAAAATGTGCATGTCAACTACATGCTGATATATTAGCTATTCAGAAAATGTTTGTTATGACATGTGTTTCTGCTCTAAATAAAATTATATATATAAAAAAAGAGCTAGCTGAAGACTTAAAACCCTTGAGTTTCCTCTTCAAATGACTACAGTGTACCCCCCCCCTCCCCCTCACAAGAAGCAAGGACATTTTCAGGTCCATTCAGTAACCAAGGACTCTATTTGTTAGAGCATAGGGATAAGAACTGTATAGTGTCTGCTAGTGTGACTTTAGAGTTTGCACAATTCTGGGGCTGTAATGTCAGGGAATTAAAGGGAGAGGCTTGACGGAAGCCTGGTCACTCCTCTACCCCTTTCTTTGCCTGTAGCTATAGACTTCATTCAGGGCTAAACCTTTTGGTTTGCCACCAGTTTATTAACTGTGCCTTACCTATTGTATGATGCAAACTCTTGTTGCTGAATACATTGCCATTAATCTTCCAGTAAACAAATCTAACTAGTTTACATTACATGTGTGTGTGTGTGTGTCTTTGAATGTTTTTGCTTATAGCAGAAATGTCGGAACCCAGATTGTTAGGGGTATTGGAGGACTTGCAGGGTCAAGGCAACCGGTGGGGTAGAGAATCTTTGAGCAGCCCTCCCGCTGCACATTTGTCATCTATGACAGACACAGCTATGACCTAAGTTAAAAGTTTAAAATAATATGTTTATATAAGGAACGGGGTCACATACACAGCAATCATGTGAAGAATGCTCAAAATATTCTGTGACCTTTATCCACGCATTGTTCATGTACAGTTTTGTAGAGCGTTTCTGTGTTTGTCTGTACACTATATAGATGACAGTGATGATTTCCACTGAGTTAGGGAGTGTCTAGGAGTGCACTGTTGCCAAAACAGCTACAGTTCAATAGGTTCAAATAGGTTTTTCTAAGCTGTATTATTTCACTTATCTCCACCTTGGGATCACTTGTAGATCTGACTTCCAGCTAAAAGGTCAGCTGATTTTATTCTGTATTGATAACTGACTCCTGGACCTGCTGGAGGTATGTATAGAACATTGCAATTTTTATAGGTTAATTTTATCAGTCTATCTAATTTATCCATCTATCTGTTCATATCATATGTGGTTATTATATATCCAGGATACTGTTGCCTTATCAGTTAATGCAAAATCTCCATTAATAGCTGTAAAATATTGTAATTATGACTTCTGGTCAAAAGAACTCTAATTTAACCCACATCATATCTTTGAGATATTAAATCCTAAATATTATAAACAGTTAACAATACATAGTAATATATACAAGGGCATATTATAACTAAGGGCTCATGCACACAGCCGCAAGGGTACACACACAAGGACACATGCCCAAATGCCGTCTACGTTCGTGCAATATGTCCATGCTAATGCTTTACACAAGGACCGGCACATACCCACATACAGCTGCATCTTGTAATTGCTGTCTATGAGCAGCAGTGGGTCCTGGGGATGTTTTTACGGAGGTTCAAGATGCTCATATACGCTGTATGGTCTCCTTGAAGCAGTGTGCATGAACCCTAAAAGAATGCATAAAATATAATAAAAATATTTATTTGTAGGAAGTAAATTATTAGAGGTCCACTTTATTTAGACTTATATGAAATACTTGAATTGTTAAGTAGTTCTAACAATTCTAACTGCAACCTTGTCTGGACAACTTGATCTGTTTAATTAAGTTGAAAAATAACAGAATTACTGGCTTGATCGTCAAGTGAAAATAAAGGAAAAAAGCCTTAAAAAATGTAATGAATGCAGTCACCACATCTAAAAACTGGTAAACTGAAATATATAAAATTTATGTTTTTGACTCATAAAATATCAGGTGTGCTATGATTGCTATGACCTAGTATTTGTGAAAGATAACCTGTGCTCAACGTTCCAGAAGCATACTTTCACATCCAGGATACCTGATAAGCCATTGCTCACGTTACTGCTCCATGATAACTGCTCTTAGTTAAATATAAAAACTACCGGTAATACCCAGTAATCCATTTTTTATTTGTATTGAAGCATAATGTATATCTGCTATGTGCTGTGCAAATATATATATATTACAACATATATATTCATTTAATTCAGTGTATAGTATTACATCCTTTTACTTTACATTTTGCAACTTTAAATCTCGAAATCCAGTTTATATATAGTTAAGAAAACAGGCCAATACTTAATAAAATTATTGTTTTTTTAATGTTTTCTTAATATAGTAACTGATGGTTTATGATTCAAAAGCATGAATTTGGGCTGTCTCTGTGGCAGGTCACATGACCTCAGCCAAAGGAACAGGAATAATTCTGTATAATCCATTTTAAAATGGAGAACATATTTAAATAAAGCAGGGGTTCTCCCTAAAAAAAATATTTTTTCTAGCATGCCATTCAGCATACTAGCGCGAGCTACAGTATGCCTTTATATATTTTTTTTGGCGCCGTACTCACAGTTTAATCGCGTAGTAAAGTTTCAGACTCCCCGCGGGGAATGGGCGTTCCTATGCAGAGGGAACGTGATTGACGGCCGGCTATGGTGCGTCACGCTTCACGAAAATAGCCGAAATAGGAGTTTGCTCTTCACGGCGCCTGCGTAGTCAGCTCTGATGTCTGTGGGCAGGCGCCGTATAGCGCCGTGAAGAGCCGAGACCTACTCCGGCTCTTTTCGGGAAGCGTGACGCGCCATAGTCGGCCGTCAATCACCTTCTCTCTGCATTCGAACACCCATTCCCTGCGGGGAGTCTGAAACTTTACTACGCGATTAAACAGTGAGTACGGCGCCAAAAAAATATATAAAGGCATACTGTAGCTCGCGCTAGTATGCTGAATGGCATGCTAGAAACTTGTTTTTTAGGGTGAAACACCGCTTTAAGTTTGAAACAAAAGCTTTTGTCACTAATCTACTATAACATTTTAGTTGTCTGTGTGTATAGGGTTGTGTATATGGGATGTTGTATGATTTTTTTTACCCCTTTTTTTGGTTAAACTTTTGTCAACCTGACTAACTATATAGTCTAGTCATGCTCAGAATTAATTTTATCTAAAGTAGAATTTTAGGCTAAAGCTATCTAGTCATACAAATGCTCCCTCCCCCTCCTAACAACTTTACTAACTAACCTGTGTAAGAAAGATGTATATACTTGCCTATCTTCAGCCCACTCTGGTCCAGTCACATGATCCGGCTCCCCTGTGTCAGCCAGCGGTGGCTGCAAGGAAGAGGAGGGAGCTCCAACAACGCATGGGCCATAGGAGCCTATGGGTGACATCACCTCTCTCCTCTCCCATGCAGCTGCCGCCGGCTGACACAAGATCACATGACCAGACCAGAGAGGGCTGAAAATAGAAAAGTATATACATCTTTCTTACACAGGTTAGTCAGCATAGGTAGTCGGAGGAGGAGGAGCATTATTAATAGATGATAGCTTTAGCTTTGAATTCTACTTTAATAATTATATAAAGCTTTAGTTGGAGTTTAGTTTTTTCAGCACGGTTATATTTAACACTGGGGATAATGTCTAAGTCACAGTTTTGTTTCAACACCGGGGATTCTACCTCCAATAGTGAGTCCTTCTCCTTGTTCTTTCACTCTCTACCTCCTTTGGTCTATTGGCCAATTCGATTGTAAGAAAATTCCTCTGCAGCACCCTGTGCCTGCCTTTATGCATCCCCAACTCCATGCAGCCCCCCCCATGAATCCTCACTCTGCTCCTGACAGTCTCCATGGGTCCCGCACTTCCTCTGGCCACTTGCTTGAAGGAGGAGAAGCTGTAGGAGGCTGAGACCATGGAGGCTGGTTGGAATGCTTCCATACACAGATCTTACCCCTTTACCTGATCACACTAATGTTAATAGAGAGAATGACAAACTTCCTAAAGGCTTCTGTTGTCAGGGCTAAGAAAGCAGGTTGAGGAAATGGCTGCGGTAGTAGCTTTTAGGCAGTATGTCCTCTATTCTATCAGCATCTTCGGCAATGTTAGAAGGAAGAGGGTCTGTGTGAAGTCGGAGCCCTCCTATCAGCACCCATCTCTGTAGCTGCTGTTTAGTTTACTCTACCCCCCCCTACACTGTCACCCAATCCCTCTCCCTACAATGTCAGCTAGCACCCACTATCACCCAGCTTCCCTCCTACAATGTCAGCCAGCCCTCCAGTGGTGACCCACTGGAGGGCTGGCCTTTGTCAGCCTTTATCGCCCACTAGTGGTGACCCAATATAATCCAACCCTCATTCCTGCAATGTCAACCAGCCTTCCACACTATTGCACTGCCCATCACCTAGTCCCTGAGTTTTTGCCAATGCATCTGCACAACCACACCCTCAAAATCTCGTCCTAGTGCCTGCACCCCTCCACTCCCACAAACATATCTACAGGCTGCCCCCCTTATCTGCCCACTACACCACCAACCCCACCACCACCCCGCTCACAACACCATCTGATTCACCCCACCCCTCCATTCTCAACAACACATACACTTACATGCCACCCATTTTACGCCCATGTCTGCGCCTCCCTGCTCTCACCAGTATGCATTATCCCCTTGACAGCTGTACCCATACAGCATTTTCACTGCCCTCACTCTAGAATTACACTGAGGCCTTTACCCCTTCTCTCACCAATACTTTCTCACACTATCACTTCATGCCCCTCGCTACTTTCAACCTTTGCCTGTTGGAAGAAGTACACCCTTCTTAACACCCAATGCCCTTGCATGTAGCTAAACCTATCCACCCCCACCCTCCCCAGATGATCCCCCCTTTCCCAATTGCCTGCAACCCTACTACTCATGCTCAAACCGCCCTCACCTAATTCATTCTATAATGGACACACTTTTACTTGCTAGTATCTACATAACATACAAAGACTCTTTATCCACTTGGATTTGTATATATTTTCTCTCTTATTAATGATAAAGGTAAAAAAATAAAAAATGAATAAACTTTGTCATATAAATTTAAATGATTGCATGTTATATTATACATTCTCCTTTTAGCCAACAGTTGGAGCTTTATTCAACATTTCACGTTTTCCAGTTTCCCTTTTTACAACACGACCTGTTGCATACACACCATCAGTTAAAAAACCGATCGTGTCAGAACGCGGTGACGTAAAACACAGCGACGTGCTGAAAAAAACGAAGTTCAATGCTTCCAAGCATGCGTTGACTTGATTCTGAGCATGTGCGGGTTTTTAACCGATGCTTTTGCATACTAACGATCGTTTACCAATCCATAGGTTTAATTTTAAAGCAAGTTCTCATTTTTTTAACCTAAGGTTAAACAACCTATGGGGCCTACACACGATCGGTTTGGACTGATGAAAACGGTCCTTCAGACCGCTGTCCTCTGGTTAACCTATCGTGTGTACGAGGCCTAAAGGTAGGCAGTTTTCTGCTGCTCTTTCTCTTAAATAACCTACAGTAGTACCCTGGGTGGGTTGGTGGTCAATCTGTGTTTCTTTACTAGTGTAGAGCAACTTAGGTCACCAACCTGGCTGTGCTGTTCACAAATTAGCATAGGAATGATAGTCATATCATTATTTTCATTTATATATCTGCTTTCAATATTTTTGGCACACAACTCTTTCTTATACTAATCTGAGTCCCACTGTGCCAATATCTCACAGTTGAGTTGTTTCTCTTCATTACGCCAAGGACATTATTTGAGTTAATTTTTCTTTTTTTTTATAATTTTAAATGTGTTGTTCACAAGACTGACTAGATCACACGAATGGCTGTACACAATTAAAAATATCTTATTAGGTAAAAAAATATGTACTGTACCTAAAATGTGTATTTAGCTGTTGTCCTGTACTTCCAGCTTTAAAACAGTATCAGCAATTTAGTTATAAAAAAATATTACTTGAACTACCCAAATGTAACAATGAAAACATTTGAGCAACTTTCAGCTGAAAAATAATAGTCTTTAGAGCTATCTTTTTGTAAATGTAAATATAATAATATATCTATACATTTTTTTTTTACTTGACAAATGTATGTTTTTGAATTATGTTCATAGCTGATTATTTTTTTATTTCTTTTCAGACACATTGAAATGGGAAATACAAACCGAGGTTAATTTTTTTTATTATTATTATTTTACCTCTTATTACACCATCTTTCTTTCAGTCTTGGACTCTGCATCACCAACTTTATCGCTTAGCCCTGGTTCACACTAGTGCAGCTTTGAAATTGCGCTACTTCAGCACGATTTCAGAGCCGCACATCAGTGCGATTTGCACTGTCGATTTCATTACTGCTTGCAATTTCATTTAACAGAAGTCTATTCTAGTCGCAATGAAATTGGTAAAAAGTAGCGCAGGAACCTTTTTTATAATCGCGTGAAATTGCGGTGATATGAACTGTTCCATTGCCGGTGATGGGGTGTGACTTGTAATGCGATTTGGAACTGTAAAAATCGCACCGGTTTGAACGGGGAAGGGGGGGGGTTAATATTGTAATCTACCACAAACTAGATCAGTGGGGAGATGACCAGAGGAAACAGATTGGGACTTGTAACATTTGATCCCCTAAATTACCATTTCGGCACCTTTTGGTGCCACTTGGCCAGTCTGTCTCCATCAGGAGACTCACTGCCACTAACAGTGTACTTTAGCTATAAACACAGCTGTCTGATTTATTTTTTTCTTATATTGAACCAATTACTAACCCAATCATTAAAGTGTTACTAAACCCAGGACCCTGCATTCACTATATCTGGTCTCCCACGGTACACAGAACATGGAAATGCAATTATTTTAGCAAATATAACCTGCTAAATACCTTTTCTCATCAGCAGTATATAGCAGTCTTGTGACTTCTATCAGTGTCTGGTTAAAGCTTGTGGGAGGAGACTTACAGCAAAACTGAATCATTCTATTGTTTTCAGCCAAGGAAGCTGCCATCTTAATAGGTGTTTTCGGTTGGGAAAATGTCTCCTCTTTTCCTTTTCTGACAGGAAAATGACTGGTTTTAAAGACTCAAGGATTTTTACCTTTATGCATTCTATGCATGAAGGTAAAAAAAACTTCTGTGAGCCCCCTAATACTCACTTGAGCTCCTTCTCGATCCACTGATGCATGAGTGAGTGAGTGAATAACTTGTATAGTCCTACAAATGCAAACTGAATCGCCTCAAGGCGCTTTGCATCCAGTGATGTCCTAATCCTTCAAAAGAGGTGGGTCCTAAGTTTTTTTCTGAAGGCCCGATAGTTTTCTTCCATGCGGATGTCCGTGGGTAGAGCGTTCCTTAGACGTTATTCTTGGACTGCATGAGAGCTGAGCTTCTGTCTGGTCTCTCATTCCTCATTGGCTGATGCTACTGTCAATCACAGTCAGTGAGCAAATAAGGAGAGAGTGGGGGGTGAGGCTGAGCCACGGCTCTGTGTGTCTTATGGGTGCATAGAGCAGTACTTGCTGTTGGGGGTACATGTCTTAAGAGGAGCCAGGAGCACTGACAGGAGACCTGCAAAGAGGAAAGTTAGGGCTGCTTTGTGCAAAACCCCTACACAGAGCAGGTAACATATAGTATAACAAGCTTAAAAAGGATAACATGCTTGTTTTTTAAATGAACCTTCAATGTCACTTTTGGATAAATGTCCCCGATGGGGTCATAGGCAGCAATAAAACATGAAAGAGGTTCTTACTCTTCCTCACACTAAAGTGTTTGGCTTTAAGTTTAGAAGAAAATTACTGCCCTTACCTGGTCCCATGTGATGCCATATGCTTAAAGGGGTTGCAAAGGAATTTTTTCCCCCCCTAAATAGCTTCCTGTCTTTATTTCTTCTGAGAAATGCTCACTTCCTGTTCTTCTGTCTGTAACTCCACACCGTAATGCGAGGCTTTCTCCCTGGTGTGGAGAAAGCCTCTTGAGGGGGGAGGGGGCGAGCAGGCAAGTCAGGACACTCTCTACTTTGCAGATAGAGAAAGGAGCTGTGTGTTAGTGGGTGTCCTGACACTCCTGTTCGCCCCCTCCCCCCTCAAGAGGCTTTCTCCACACCAGGGAGAAAGCCTCACATTACGGTGTGTAGTTACAGATCGAAGAACAGGAAGTGAGCATTTCTCAGAAGAAATAAGGACATTTAAAAGCAAAATAGAAGGATGAGGTAAGTGAAGAAGGACTGCACTACGGTAAAGGAAGCAATTTAGGGAAAAAAAATTCCTTTACAACCCCTAACTTGCATTACCATAGCTATGGCCCTGGTTGCTGGTAGCATAGTGAGTCTTTACTCACACCACACAAAAATGAAGCCCAAAAGTTAGCCTACTGATCTGTTCATATATGCATTATTCTGACTTATTTGTCTGAGATTACAATTAACTACAAATAGTAATGTTTTATTCAGGACCCCATCACCCTCACGACCACCACCACCACCCTCCCCATCATCATCACCCCCATCTTCATGTAGGCCATCCTCCACACCATCAGATGGGTCCACATATACACGCTGGACATCATGTGCACCATGGACCACAAGGCCATCATGGAATTCATGGGCATCACGGGCATCATGGGCACCATGGACATCATGGAAAACACTAACTGTAGAATGGTGAGACAGTAGTTATTCTGCTAAAAAAGTAACTTTGTGTAAGCAGGTAAATAGCTATAATTCATATATGTCTACTGTTTTACATGCCAAAGGATTTGTAATTCTGGCAAGATAATCTTGTGATTTACAGAGCTGTTGCATGTTACACAGCCAAATAGATTATACTTAATTCCTCTTTAATCAATTCATCTTCCTGGTTCCCTGGCCTCCTATAGTTACATAGTAGGTGAGGTTGAAAAAAGACACAAGTCTGTCAAGTTCAATCTATGTGTGTGATTATATGTCAGTATTACCTTGTATATCCCTGTATGTTGTGGCCGTTCAGGTGCTTATCTAATAGTTGAAACCATCGATGCCCCTAGCTGAGACCACCGCCTGTGGAAGGGAAATCCACATCCTAGCTGCTCTCACAGTAAAGAATCCTCTACGTAGTTTAAGATTAAACCTCATTTCTTCTCATTTTAATGAGTGGCCACGTGTCTTGTTAAACTCCCTTCCACGAAAAAGTTTTATCCCTATTGTGGGGTCGCCAGTATAGTATTTGCTAATTTAAATCATATCCCCTCTCAAGCGTCTCTTCCCCAGAGAGAATAAGTTGTGATCGCAACCTTTCCTCATAATATCCTCCAGACCCTTTATTAGCTTTGCTGCCCTTCTTTGTACTTTCTCCATTTACAGTACATCATTCCTGAGGACTGGTGCCCAGAACTGGACAGCATACTCCAGGTGCAGCCGGACCAGAGTCTTGTAGAGCAGAAGAATTATCATTTTATCTCTGGAGTTAATCCCCTTTTTAATGCATGCCAATATACTGTTTGCTTTGTTAGTAGCAGCTTGAAATTGCATGCTATTGCTGAGCCTATCATCTACTAGGACCCCTAGGTCCTTTTCCATCCTAGATTTCACCAGAGGTTCCCCCCCCCCCCCCCCAGTGTATAGATTGCATTCATATTTTTGCCAACCAAATGCATTATTTTCCTACATTGAACCTCATTTGCCATGTAGTTGCCCACCCCATTAATTTGTTCAGATCTTTTTGCAAGGTTTCCACATCCTGCAGAGAAATGATTGCCCTGCTTAGCTTAGTATCGTCCGCAAATACAGAGATTGCACTGTTCACCCCATCCTCCAGGTCGTTTATGAACAAATTAAATAGGATTGGTCCCAGCACAGAACCCTGGGGGACCCCACTACCGACCCCTGACCATTCCGAGTACTGCCCATTTATCACCACCCTCTGAACTCGCCCTTGTAGCCAGTTTTCAATCCATGTACTCACCATGTACTCACCCTATGGTCCATGGCAACGGACCTTATTTTGTACAGTAAACGTTTATGGGGAACTGTGTCAAATTCTTTTGCAAAATCCAGATACACCACGTCTAGGGGCTTTCCTTTATCTAGATGGCAACTCACCTCCTCATAAAAGGTTAATAGATTGGTTTGACAAGAATAATTCTTCATGAAGCCATGCTGATTACTGCTAATACTGCTCTCATTACTAAAATCTTGTATATAGTCCCTTATCATCCCCTTCAAGAGCTTACATACTATTGATGTTAGGCTAACTGGTCTGTAATTCCGGGATGTATTTTGGTCCCTTTTTAAATATTGGTGCTACATTGGCTTTTCTCCAATCAGCTGATACTATTCCAGCCAGTATACTTTCAGTAAAAATTAGGAACAATGGTCTGGCAATTACTGGACTGAGTGCCCTAAGTACCCTTGGGTGAAAGCCATCTGGTCCCGGTGGGTTATTTATGTTAAGTTTCCCAAGTCTAATTTTAATTATGTCCTCTGTTAACCATGGAGGTGCTTTCTGTGATGTGTCATGAGGATAGACACTGCCAGGGGCGGACTGACCATTGAGTCACTCGGGCACTGCCCGAGGGCCCCATGCCACTAGCGGGCCCCATCAGGGTTGCCAGGCTCAGTAAAACCAGGGACAGTATGTAAAAATCTGTGTTTTTTTTAGATCTGTCCCTGATATGTCCGAAACCGACATGCTTTTGATGTGAAAATCCCGATATTTTAGCTGCCCCGCCTCTGCACTTCCTCCTGACGTGGTGGCCATCTGTAAGCCCAAGGGCCCCATAATCTTCTATTGCCCGGGGGCCCCATGAGTTGTCAGTCCGCCCCTGGACACTGCAGTTTTGGTTACTGAAGCCCCCCGATTCCCTTGTGAAGACTGAGGAGAAGAATAAATTAAATACCTTTGCCATCTCCCCATCCTTTGTAACCAGATGTCCTTCCTCATTCTTTTTGGGACCAATATGGTCTGTCCTACCTCTTTTACTATTTATATACTTAAAGAATTTCTTGGGATTTTTTTTTGCTCTCCTCTGCTACAGTATGTGTCTTTCGTGTTCTATCTTAGCCACCCTAATTGCACCCTTACATTTCTTGTTGCATTCTTTATAAAGTCTGAATGCTGATGATGATCCCTCAACCTTGTATTTTTTGAAGGCCTTCTGCTTTTATATGTATATGTTGACATTGGAGTTAAGCCATCCAGGACTTTTGCTCGCTCTTTTAAATTTATTACCCAATGGGATGCATTGGCTAATGCCCTTTAATATGCTCTAAAAGCAAACCCATCTCTCCTCTGTGTTCTTTGTTTCTTAAGATTTTATCACAATTTATGCCTTCTAGAAACGTTTGTAGTTTAGGGAAGCTGGCTCCTGTTGTTCTACCACCTCCAATCTGATCAGCGGACAATAAGTACATTTCTTCAGTCCAGTGAGCAGGAAGCTGAGACAGGATGCAGTTAATCCTGAAAGTAGCAGAGTGATCAGCAGAAGTGTGTGTGTATCACAAGAAATTTATGTTTGCTATATCACATCCTTTCTCAAATTGGCTTCTAAAACTGGCTACAAACTATACAACTTTTATACAATTTTCTTGTACAACTATCCTTTAGATTTACCAAAACCATATACCGTATTTATCGGCGTATACCGCGCACCTTTTTCCCCCGAAAATAGGGGGGAAATCCCGGGTGCGCGCTATACGCCGATAGCATACCTCGGAGGAGAAGGAGGGGGACGAGCGCCCGCGGGAAATCACCAAACTGTCATCTCTTCTCGGCTCTCGCGTCTCACACGCACAGTCCCGCCTCCGCCACCAGCATTGGACCAGTGTTCTGTCTGTCACTGAAGATGGTCCAATGCCGATGGCGGAGGCGGGACTGTGCGTGTGTGACGTAGAGCCGAGTGGAGATGACGGCTCTGTGATTTCCCGCGGTGATTTCCGGCGGGCGCTCGTCCTCCTCCTTCGCCTCCGAGGTACTGTATGCTGCATAGTTTTAAATAGCATAGATTTAAATAGGAGGGAGACCGCACACGCACAGGTGCACTGAAGCATTGAGCTAGCAGAGTGGATTTAAGTAACAGCCTGATGCACAAATTCAGTCAGACCCAGCTGGAAGTGGTGAACTGTGGGAGACATCTCACTTGGTGTTAGTGGTTTTTGCCTCTTTCATTTTCATTTTGTAAGTGTGGTTTTAACATTTAATAAAGGGATTATTCCTTTTTATAAGGAGAGCACTATCTTTTGTTCTTTGTATCCTTTTATATGGCTGGATATATCATTTTGGAACTGACCAGTTGAGAGGCAAGAGCCTGTAATCTGCTTTGTAGCTGATCCCAAAAGGTTCACAAAAAATTAGTTTTTCCTGAAAATTCCCTCTTAAAATTGGGGTGCGCGTTATACGCCGGTGCGCGTTATACGCGAATAAATAAGGTAATATGAGGTCAAACCTAAACACTTTCAAATTGCATTCCATCAAGCAGGTCCTTTCACTACAACGTTGAAAGTAAATCTAAAGGAAATTAAATAACAAAAATTGTATACTGTGTATCCAGCTTAAATTTGATAGTTTGCTGTTGTTATCGCTGACTGAGCACTTTCGTTGTTATAAGAAAACGAGAATCCTCTACATTCTTTTAGCATGAGAGAATTGAGAGTATTCATATTTTTTTCAGCAAAAATATAACTATTGTTGCCTGGAATAATTGTTATTTGATTTCCAGCTCTATTGTGTACATAGATGGTGTACAGAATACTTACAGTTTTCTATATTACAGGGAGTACACATGTGTATTGTTTAAACAAACATAGTTTTACACAGACTGAAAATTATTATTATAATAATTATTAATTACATAATTGCCTGTGTAGCAATTACATATTGTTAACCTTTAAAATAAAGTGGTGTTCTGCTCTGGAAAATTGTCAAATTGTCAATATATAGTGACTCGAATTTCAGACATGAAACAATGCCTGTAGTATAGGCACGAGCCATTAAATAGACACAAAACACCTTTTAGATTACCATACCTTTTTATCTACCAACCATAAGAAATTTGTTTATTCACAAATTGATATTTATGGTTTTGGAAATCATTCCTTTCCACATACCGGTAGTGACTGGTAGTAGATAATGTCTAAACAGCCCAAATCTGCCACTGTGATGACTACTGTATTTATCTGCCTATAGCGCGCACTGGCGTATAGCGCGCACCCCTAATGTAGAAGGGGAATTCCTGGGAAAAAAAATGAATTACTTACAGTTTTGGTGTCTTGCCCGGCGTCCATCGGCGGCCTTGTCCGGTCCGGCGTCCATCTGCGGCCCTGGTGGTGTCCTTCCCGCTTCTCCCTCGCTGTTTCTGAGTCGATCCCCGCGCTGTGTTTGAACGTCGCCACCGACATATACCGAGCGCAGTACACTCGGGCACGCTGGGCCACACTCGGCTCCTCTCGCATAAAGGCTAGGAGGCGGCACAGGGCGTGACCGCGAGTGGAGCCCAGCCTGGCCGAATGTACCCGAGTGTACTGCGCTCAGTATGTCGGCGGCAAGGTTCAAACACAGTGCGGGAAGCGGGTATCGGCGTATATCACGCACCCACGATTTTCCCCTTATTTTAAGGGGAAAAAAGTGCGCGGTATACGCCGATAAATACGGTACTTGCATTGGGTCCTTTAGGCCTGGTTCACACATGTGCATTGTTTAGTGCGTTTTCAGTTTTGCAGAAACACACTACAGTCCATATAACATGGTTTCCTATGCATTTAGTTCACATCTATGCATTTTATGGAAAGGGACATTTTTTTTTCTGGTTTTTGGTTCCATCGACTTCAATGGATCAAAAATGTGTATTGAAAAATGCAAAATGCACCTGGAAAATGCAAACTGCAACCTGCATAGGTGTGAATCAGGCCTCACCGTGATAATGTGCGTGTCACGCTCTGTTTGTCTTTGTACCCACATAACCAGGATGGTACTGGACTGGAATTACAAGCATGTGCAAACACCAGAATATAATGATGTGGTCTCTGTTAAGCAAAACATTAGTCCTCCCACACTCCTCCTCAGCAACAATAAACCACTACAATACACTTAGAAAACAGGTTTGTTCTGTTTCGACATCATAGTCTTAGTACTTCTACAGTCAAACTTAAAGCAGAACTTAAAGCATACATTTTTTCTTAAGTCTGCTGTGCAAAAAGTTTACTCACGTCAGGTGTACGCTACTTTTAGGATCCCCACCCTTCCTTTAATATTTACAGATTTATTTATGCTGCAGATTTCACTATACTTCTGATGCTGTGACTATGAGAGCCATAGGAGGAGATTTGCTTAAAAAGATGCATACAGAATCTGGTGCAACTGTGCATAGTAACCAATCAGCTTCTGACTTCAGCCTGTTCAATTAAAGGGCTCTTTCACACGTCCGCTCAGTTTTTTAGAACATTTTTTTTTTCATCAGTTGATCCGTTTTTTCATCCGTTTTTCGTCCGTTTTCCGTCCGTTTACATCCGTTTCCGATCCGTTTTTCGTCCGTTAACGTCCGTTTTTCCATCCGTTTTTTCATCCGTTTTTTTTTATTATTTTTTTTTTTCAGGCTTTTTACATATTTTGATGAAAAACGGATGTTAGCGGATCGGATGGTAAACGGATCGTCCGCTAACGTCCGTTTTTCCATCCGTTTTTTCATCCGTTTTTTTTTATTATTTTTTTTTTTCAGGCTTTTTACATATTTTGATGAAAAACGGATGTTAGCGGATCGGATGGTAAACGGATCGTCCGCTAACGTCCGTTTTTCGTCCGTTCCGTTTTTTTGACGGAAGAAAAATAGGGTTTTCTTCCGTTCAAAAAAACGGAGCTTAACGGAGACAGATGTTAACGGACGTTAGCGGATGCTCATCCGCTAACGGACGCTAACCCATAGGAAAGCATTGCAGTCCGTTAACGGACGTCCAAAAAACGGACGAACGGAACGGATGTGTGAAAGAGCCCTAAGAGTTGACATTACAACCTAGAAGCTGATTGGTTACTATGCACAGATGCACCAGATTGTGAGTGCACCTGTTTTAGTAAATCTCCTCCATGCTGTCATTTATCTGCTACAAGTTGTTTTTTGAATGGATACAGGTAGAGGATAAAAGACAGCAAGAATTCTGTGTAGTGAACCTATAGCTCTCATAGTTTCATCAGAAGAAGAATAGTGGGGGAGCTGCGGTGGCTCGACGCGATTGGCACTGCGCTGACAAGCCATTCACCTCTGCAGCTAGAGGTTCGGATCCCGTGCTCAGCTACATGTGAATTGAGTTTGGTGGTCTCAGCCCGGCTCCCGGTGGGTGTGCTATGCGAGGTAAGCTTGCGTGTAAGTGTGGTGGTTTTTGTGGGAGGGGGGTGGACATACTGCCCACCCCCCTCCCACAAAAACCACCACACTTACACGCATTCGAAATTGGGTTAACATGCACGCACTTTGACCACGCGGTCTCTAAAAAGAGAGGCGAAGGACTAACGGGGCTGGTTGAGCGGGCTAGATCCTCTCACTCCCTTATAGGGAGTCCCTCTGTCCCGTTGGGCTTCAAAGCGGAGCAGGTAGGACGGGCTGTGTGGGAGGACCCCCTCACACACCCACCATTGCCTTCCGGGGCATGGAGAAAGGTGGCAGATTGCCTCTGGGGGAGGCCTGCCTACTCCCAACTCCTGCAGTCCGGCTCCTCTCTCGAGTACACGCAAAAAATACACTTTAAAAAAAAAATAAATGATATTAAAAAAAAAAAAAGAAGAAGAAGAATAGTGAAACCTAAGCTATCTGTCAAGATTTCAATTGTAGGGTAGCAAAACGAATGAAAGAAAGGGCAGCAATCTTAAAAGCAGACAAAAAGGGGAGAACTGCCGCTCCAGGTGAGTGTACTAAGCAATCAGTGTCCTCTCAGAACCAGATGGGTGCCGGCAATGCACGAAGCAAAAACTTTGAAAAGAAGATATGGACAGCCACACACCAAAAAACCTTAAAAAGGTAGCCTTTTAATGGTAAAGGAAAGAAGGCACTACAAAAAACAGCAAGCAGTGGGGTATATAGCTGACGCGTTTCGCACTGGAGTTCAGTGCTTAGTCATAATCTTAAAAGCAGCATACACCAAATGAGTAAACTTGGAGTTCTGCTTTAAAATAACTGTAATACCGCGTACACACGATCGAACATTCCCACAACAAAACGGTGGATTTTTTTCCGACGGAATGTTGGTTCAAACTTGTGTTGCATACACACGGTCACACAAATGTTGTCGGAAATTCCGAACGTCAAGAACGCGTTGACGTACAACACTTAGACGAGCCAAGAAAAATGAAGTTTAATGATTCCGAGCATGCGTAGGATTTTTATGCGTCTGATTTGGCTACAGACGATCGGAATTTCCAACAAGAACTTTTGTTGTCAAGAAAATTGAGAACCGTCTCTCAAACATTTGTTGTCGGAAATTCCAACAGCAAATGTCTGATAGAGCCTACTACACGGTCGGAATATCCAACCAAAACTCACATTGAACATTTGTTGTCGGAAATTACCGACCGTGTATACGCAGCATAAGGGTCATAAGGTTAAAAACTATTATTTTACAATGCCTCTGATACTCAACTTATACTCTTCATACTATTTGTTAATGTAAAAAAAAAATCTTTAAACATCATATTTGAAAACAAATAAATATATAAATATATATATATAATTTAAAAAAAAATGTCATGCTGGAATATTTGTTCTGACAATATTACAATATTGTAGGTTATATATAGGTTAATTATATTAAAGGAGTTCTCTGACCTAAAACTTTTAACCCCCGCTGTGCCCGGGCTGTAAAAATATACAAAATAAACTGTCACTTACCTGCCTACGATCCCCCGTTGTTCCGCTATCGCCGTCCCGTTCTCCGGTCCCGGGCCCCTTCCGCTTCCTGTGTGTCGGTGACTCATAGTGCGCTCAGCCTATCAGCGGCCGCAGCAATGTCCCGTTGCGGCCGCTGATAGGCTGAGCGCACTATGAGTCACCGACACACAGGAAGCGGAAGAGACCGGGACCGGAGAACGGGACGGCGATATCGGAACAACGGGGGATCGTAGGCAGGTAAGTGACAGTTTATTTTGTATATTTTTACAGCCCGGGCACAGCGGGGGTTAAAAGTTTTAGGTCAGAGAACTCCTTTAAAGAGTGTTTTCAGTCAACGTTCTGTTTAGAAGCCTAATTGTTATCTTGTGACAATGGGGTTGATTTACTAAACCTGGAGAAATCAAAATCTGGTGCAGCTCTGCATGATGGCCAATCATCTTCTAACTTCAGTTGTGTTCAATTAAAGCGGGATTCCAATATGAAAATGATTGGGATAGTGGCGCTGCAAATTGGGTCACCCTTGGATGTTCACTAATCCTGTATGTGCACAGGTGTTGGGTAATCTGTTAGCAGGAAAAAATCCAATTCAGTGGATTTTCCTGTAGGAGACACAGTCCGTCAGATACCCTGTTTAATGGTGCCAATGATGTAGCTGGCTCAGAGAGGGTTAATGTGGGAGTGTCCTTACAGGATCTGATAGTCTGTTGCCTGTAGCTATAAAGTGTCAGGTGAAGACCTGATTGATAAGTGTTGCCAGTAAATGCAATGTGTCTCTGATTACTCAAAAAACAAAATGTAAAGGAGCGGATGGTTAGGTGATCATCAGCCGGTGTGAAACAATGATATCTGTAGGCAATATAAATGCAATGTGTTTCTGGTTCCTCAAAAAACTAATGCAAACGAACAGATGATTAGGTGATCATCAACCGGTGTAAAACAGTGATATCTATAGGCAGTGGATATCTCAAGTGATAGCAAGAGTGCTTTAGACAAAAATTAAAAAATAGCATTAATTAGTAGCCCCTGTGTAGTGTCAGGGTGTCTATGGGGCACTGTGACAACCTGATTAATGCGTAAAAAGATGTGAAGTTGTGGTTTAAGTGTCTGGTAATATTATAAATAGAAAGCAACTAAAAAAAGAAAGATGTTGATAAATACTTCTATGGCAGTGACAATGTGTGGTGAATGGTAACAATAGTGCAACAATGTTGCAATGTGTTTGGGGTTAATAGGAACCCTCCCAAATCATCACAGTGAAAATAGTAGATGTTTAAAAATAACTACAATGAAGATCAAACTAATAAAAAAGTTCATATATCCACACGCCTTTGAGAACGTCACATGACGAAACGCGTCAGGTGACCTATACAGACGCTCATACGCTTGTTCACACGCTACCAGCCAGCACACCATCTGTCTTAGCTGAGCACTGCGCTAATACACACGGACGCCAAGGGAGGATTTCATATTGGCTATCCGAGCAGTGCAGCAACAACTAGCAGCAACAGACAGTGGGCTAGTGCAGCTTGGTGCTTTTTTCTTTTTATTGGTTTGTTTTTAATTTTGCACTGGTTTTAAATATATTGAATATTGGAAATCCCTCTGAGGAACCAGAAACACATTGCATTTATATTGCCTACAGATATCATTGTTTCACACCGGCTGATGATCACCTAACCATCCGCTCCTTTACATTTTGTTTTTTGAGTAATCAGAGACACATTGCATTTACTGGCAACACTTATCAATCAGGTCTTCACCTGACACTTTATAGCTACAGGCAACAGACTATCAGATCCTGTAAGGACACTCCCACATTAACCCTCTCTGAGCCAGCTACATCATTGGCACCATTAAACAGGGTATCTGACGGACTGTGTCTCCTACAGGAAAATCCACTGAATTGGATTTTTTCCTGCTAACAGATTACCCAACACCTGTGCACATACAGGATTAGTGAACATCCAAGGGTGACCCAATTTGCAGCGCCACTATCCCAATCATTTTCATATTGCAATTGACCTCAGTACTGAGGTTCCCTAGGGAGGCAGCAGCATCAATTTACATCCTAAGCGCGGATTCCTCTTTTTCTTTAAAGCGGGATTCCACCCGCAATTTTTTTTTTTTTAAAGTCAGCAGCTAATAACAGTGTAGCTGCTGACTTTTATAGGTAGATTCAGGTAGGGGCGCGCAAATCTAAGGCGGCGTAGCCTAGCGTGTTTACACTACGCCGCCTTAAGTTAGAGAGGCAAGTACTGTATTCTCAAAGTACTTGCCTCCTTACTTAGGGCGGCGTAGCGTAAATGCGGCGGGCGTAAGGGCGCCTAATTCAAATGTGTTGGAGGGGGGGCGTGTTTGATGGTAATGAGGCTTGACCTCACGGTTTGTACGTTTTTTTCTTAACTGCGCATGCGCCGGGCGCCTACATTCCCCAGTGTGCATTGTGGCTACGTACGCCGCACGGGCCTATTGATTTCGACGTGGACGTAAACGAGGTAAATCCCGATTCGCGGACGACTTACACAAACAACGTAAAAAATTCGAATCTCGCGGCGGGAACGGCGGCCATACTTTAACATTGTTATTCCACCTAATAGGTGGAATAACTTTAGGCCTGCTAATGCCTTACGGAAATGGCGTAAATCGACTGCGGCGGCCGGGCGTACGTTCGTGAATCGGCGTATCCCCTCATTTACATATTCTACGCCGACCGCAATGGAAGCGCCACCTAGCGGCCATCCAAAATATTGCAATCTTAGATATGTTTAAGCGTATCTCTGTTTGAGCATACGCTTAAACATAGGTCGGTGTAGATTCTGAGTTAGGTCGGCTTATCTACTGATAAGCCGGCCTAACTCTACCTGAATCTACCTATTAGTAAGGACACTTACCTGTCCTAGTCGTCCGCGATGTTGGTCCCCCGACGGCGATCGCTCGGTCCTGGCACCTATATCCTTAATAAGGGAAACAGGTAGTGAAGCCTTACGGCTTCACTGTCCGTTTCCTACTGCGCATGCGCGACTCGCACAGTACTTTGTGAATGGGAGGCTGCCTCCTGGGATACACACAGTTCCCAGAAGGCAGCGCGGCTCATTCATCAGAAGACACGGCGACGTAGGACGAGCCAGAAGATCCACCGTGGTGGAAGAAGAGGTAGAAGAGCTACTTCCGCATAGCAACCGCCCTTTTAGGTGAGTATACATTTTTTTTTTCTTTTTTTTTAAGAGTTTTATTAGGGATAAAAAAAAAACGGGTGGAACTCCACTTTAAGCTTTGATGAAATAAAAACTGGAAGCTGGTTGGTTTCTATGCAGAGCTGCAGCAGATTTTGCACTCTCCAGTTTTAGTAAATAAACCCAATCACCTAGTTAAAAAAAACAGCTTTTGACAATGTTTTCACATTTTTTTTGCCATATTTGACTAGGGTGAAATTTAATACAAATGATGATTTGTACTATAAAACCACAGCTTTGCTCAACTATGCTCCCTAGTTGAAATTTTGACAGGATGTATACCATATATGAGCTCAAGGCAAAGGCAAACTTTCATGATGCAAACTACTTGACTAGCAGAAGGAGAAGCCTGAGATCGGGAACCTACTGTTCTCACATCCTGGGCTGCATGACAGTTTATGAGATAAATAAGCTGATACTATTTAGCTTCATTACTGGTCACATAACTAGCCCTAAGATGAGAGAACAGCAGCTTCCATGTAATGTTTCTTGCTTGATATTTTGTGATATGACACACATGCCCAGTAATTGTAGAAACCAATGCAAATAAAACAAGTACTCAGGGCTTTTTTCAGGGGGAACTTGGAGGAACTCAGTTCCACCACCTCTGGCTCAGACCCTTTGGTGCCTGCTCACCACAATCACTTGTAAACACAGAAGTCTGGTTTCTGTGTTTACAAGTGACAGCTCTGCACTCTGTGTGTAACCCCCCTGAACTCTGTACTCTGTATGTAATGCAATCGTGGTATTTAATGCCCCTTTAAGACCCTTCTACTGTTTGTGAAATCTGAACGGGTCATGGTTGAGTTCCTGCACCTATTTTCTGAGAAAAAATGTACTTATTTGTAGCATTTCCATTGGCCTGTGAAATTCAACAGTTTTCTTTTAAATGTTGACAATGAAGCTCATTAGTTTTGTTCTGAGATCACTAACTAATATATTCTTTTTGTAGATGTGGAGTGAAAACCCAGGGAAAGGCACAGCACCACAATGGCAATCTACTATGACCATTATCTGATCTGAATCAACAAAAATATAAAAATCTTATATAACTCTTCTTATATTTGATTATGTAACTTTCAATAAGATAAATACCTTAGCAAACAGTAATCTCCATAAATGACTCAATGTGCAAATAAAATGTTTTAACATGTCTTAAGATATTATGCCAAATTGATTCTTGATAGACTTTACTGTGTTTAAATTATGTGTAAATACAAAGAGACCTTCATGCTATGTACTTTGCCATGGTATTGATTTCATATGTTGTTTAGAAGAGTACGCCACACAACTATACAATTGGTCAACTGCATGACAATGACTGAAGGAGAATATGTCTCCCGAACTCTACATGTTATGTTTCTAAAAGGTGATTGGCCTGACACAGGCTTACAATGAAAAAACTATTAGGATCAGATAATATTTAACAATATGTAAATATAACAATTTAATTGAATAAAAAAGGAGTAAAAATTGTAGCTACTAGCGATCAGTCTGTTCCTCCAGGCAGTCCCATGCCCCCACAGTTAGAACACACATGAGGAAACACATTTAACCCCTTGATCGCCCCCTAGTGTTAACCCCTTCCTTGCCAGTGACATTCATACAGTAAACTACTTTTAGCTCTGATCGCTCTATAAATGCCAATGGTCCTAAAAAAGTGTCAAAAGTGTCTGATCTGTCCACTGCAAAGTCGCATTCCCACTAAAACTCGTAGATCACCGCCATTATTGGTAAAAAAATAAAAAATATTATAATATAAATGCCATAAATCTATCCCCTACCTATCTTGTAGATGCTATAACTTTTGTGCAAACCAATCAATATACCCTTTTTGTGATTTTTTTTTAACAAAAATATGTAAAAGTATATATATCTTCCTAAACTGATGAAGAAATTTTTTTGGAGGGATATTTATTATAGCAAAAAAATACAGTTTTTCTTTTTTACAAACTTGTCGCTCATTTGTTTGTTTATAGCGCAAAAAAAAAGTAAAAAACACAGGTGATCAAATACCACTAAAATAAAGCTCTATTTGTGGGTAAAAAAGAATGTCAATTTTGTTTGGGTACAGCGTTGCACGACCGGGCAATTGTCAGTTAAAGCGACGCAGTGCCGTACCACAAAAAATGGTCTGGTTATTAAGGGGGCAAATCCTTCCGGTCCTTAAGTGATTAACATTAACATTGAATGTGGCTAACTACTATTGGCTATACCATGATCTAAACCTTTACAGACATAGTGATGCAGTGGCTGCAATATTTTGTTCAGGCTACGTGCATTTTCTGTAAGTACAGAAAACACCTGTTACAGCTGGCGGGGGAAAGCTGCAGCATCACACTGATGCTGCAGCATGAAAGCGATCTGAGGAAGGAGGCCACACCTTCCGAAACATGTTATCCTGTGTCTGTGGAGCCAGCCCATCCAGCGGTCTTCTCATTCACTCTGAAGCACGAATATGTCCCTCGCTAAGGCTCTCTATTGGAGGAACTGTTTGACACTGTTTATTCACCTTCACTTGTGAGTGTATTGATTTTATTCTTTTATATCCAATAAAATACGTTATCGCACCATGAGCCTGTGCACTCGTATTCCCTTTTGTTTTCACAGCTATCAATTTCCCATTGATCACTGAGCTGCAAGGAGTATGGTGCTGGCCAGATTGTTTCAATATTAGGCATTCTCATTAAGGGATTCCTTGGTCAGTGTGTTATCACGTTGGATTGGACATTTCTAGCGCAAAGACTATTTTTGTTGTATTTTTAGCATGAACGTTGAGTATGTATGTTTACTTTTTTATCTACCCCAAACTTCTTCTTGAATTTTTAATTGCAGTCTTTGGCCCTGCGGGGAAGATTCACCCTCTATTGATCCTGGTGACTATGGTTTCCGGGACATAAAGTTGCGACACCAGTTGTGTGACAACTCTCTAAGATGGGAATTTCAGTAAACTCTAGAGAGAAATCTCCATAGCAGGATGAAAAAATATGTTTTTTAAACCTTCCCTACTCTAACTCTAACAAAAAAAAAAAAAGTTTTGGGATGACATACACTTGAGGAACAGGACCACCCCCTGCCACCTCCAACACTCAACTGGTAAGAACACATGTCATAGAGGTGGACCAATAGTAAGGCACAAGAGGGATAATGTGATGTGTCTGAGCTGTGGACTGGCAATTTCTTGTCATTTTAATCTTTTTTTTTAATATATTGTTTTTCATTCTGCAGTCCAAACATAATCTCATAACACTATGCTCATTCTGTTGTTCATACTGGCCTATTGGACAAGGTCCATCCACACCTTTTATAAAACCTTGGCTATTACACTATTTGGATTGTGGGTACAAGTAAATAGAAAAGCTACTAAAAGTGATTGTAAAGTCAGAAGTTTTTTTTTTTATCTTAATGCATTCTTTGCATTAAGATAAAAATCCTTCTTTGTGCAGCAGCCCCCCTAATACTTACCTGAGCCCCATCTCTGTCCAGCGATATGCAGAAGTGTCTTGGCCATCCGTCTCTCTCCCTCCTGCATTGGCTGAGACACAGCAGGGGCGACCTTGGCTCTCGCTGTTGTCAAAGTCAGTTAGCCAACCAGGAGAGAGAGGGGGCAGGGCCCTGTGTCTAAATGGACACAGGGAACTGTGACTCGACTCGGGTGCCCCCATAGCAAGCTGCTTGCTGTGGGGGCACTCAACAGGAGGGAGGGGCCAGGAGCACAGAAGAGGGACCCGAGAAGAGGAGGATCCGGGCTGCTCTGTACACATCCAGTACACAGGGCTGGTAAGTATAACAAGTTTGTTATTTTTATAGAAAAAAATATGAGACTTCACAATCACTTTACAAGTACAGGTGAATTTTTCAACTGAAATAGAACATACTGGTTATAAAATTTTCAGAGAACAGACTAGCCACCTTTTTTTTGCATTTCATCAAACTCTGCAGGCAGTTAAAGACAAAGTGAATTTTTATTATTTTCTATAGAAAGCATGCTTTTATTGGAGGTAAAGGAAAAAAGAAAAAAGACACAGTATGACAGGAGAACATTTTATTGTCAATACAGTTCCAGTAAAAAAATTGAATAGTTCATGAATTCCTGGGTTTCTGCATCATGTGACAACAAACTGTTGTGTGGGCCTAATCTTCTCTTGCCAGTGTACAAAAATACCCTCTTGTGTACCCCCCTTCCCACCCCTGCCACAGGTTTAAATTCAGGTCACCATGTCATGTGACCTGCAGTTAGCACCACATGTGTGAGACAAGCAATAGTGACACTGACATGTCAGAATGTGACACTATGAGCTGCATTGATGTTCAGTAACTAATCCAAGTCACACATAAAAAAAAAAAAAGTACAATATTAACAAAACAAATTCCAATTTTAGAAACACAAGATACACTCATTACCTATAGGTAAGTGCAGATCTGAATGTGCTTCCTGACTTACATGTTATGTTTCTTTGTGTTTCGAAAGTTGTTTGCCAAATTATAACATTTCAAAAAAAGACAGTTGTCTTAGAAGTATTTGTCCAAATTTACAAGTATCTGCATGTCTGTCTCTAATTTGGGATTCATTTAAAAACATGGCACAAAAAGCAAAGGCGTGCAATTGCAGATAACAACCAACTGAACGTGTATTCACCACAGTGAAGTATACCTCCCAATATGTTCACATGCAGAATTGTGACTGTTAAGCTCTCTTGATGATCTGCTCATACTCCCTACAATATATCAACCCCCCCAACAATCCAATCAAACTGCACCCCTTCCCCATGCCCCTCTCCTACACGCTACCAATAGAACAACCATCCATGAAATTCTTTGAGGTATACTAAACTGCTAAAATCAGTAGGTACAATATTACTATAAGTAATGTCAAATCTTCTTATCATTTGAACCATGTTTTTAAATAGGCCTCTAGATTGATAATGATTTTTCTAATTTTTCTGATTTATTACACCATTAGAAAATGCTCTCTTAATTACATTATACGACTTGCGGTCAATCCAAGGAGTAACACAGTAATTAAAGCGGAGGTTCACCCTAAAAAACATCTATGTACCATCCCATCCAGCATACTTGCGTCAGCTACAGTATGCTTTTTTTTGTTGCGCTGTATTTACCGTTTAATCGTTCAGTTTCCTTTCAGACTCCCGCAGGGAATAGGCGTTCCTATGAAGAGGGGAACATGATTGACGTCCGGCTATGGCGCGTCACTCGTTCCGAAAATAGGCGGACTAGGTCTCGGCTCTTCACGGCGCTATACGGCGCCTGCGCACGGACTAGGAGCTGACTGCGCAGGCGCCGTATACAGCTGAGTCCTATTTCAGCTATTTTCGGAACGCGTGACGTGCCTTAGCCGGACGTCAATCATGTTCCCCTCTTCATAGGAACGCCTATTTCCCGTGGGAGTCTGAAAAGAAACTGAACGATTAAATGGTAAAAACAGCGCAAAAAAAAAAAAAAAGCATACTGTAGCTGACGCAAGTATGCTGGATGGGATGGTATATAATTCTTTTAGGGTGAACCTCCGCTTTAAACAGATTTATTTAAACATCTTCCAGCAAGACCACATTTTGCACATTACCCAATGCTCTGCACATAAATCTCCCACTTCTTTCTAAACTGCAGTAACCTAAGTGGAATCCTATGTATGATGTTCAGCTCAAACATTTAAAAGGATTCAACCTAGATCAATTAAGAAAAATTTAAATAATTGTAGAGCATTTAGTAATAGGAATACCCTATGTGTTTTCTCAATTAGCACACCCAACGCACAAATCTGTCCAAGAAGGCATTTTCAGTCAGCCTGGCATATTCCTTCTCTTTAAAGATGGCTGCACTCTCACCTAAACTAAGCTGCTTTAGAACCGGTATGTCAAGGTCTGTTCCCACAGAGACCAGAGTAGAGACCACATTGTTCTTCTTCATTGCTGTGACAGCTTCTTTCAGGTCTTCATCAGCAGTAACACCATCAGTGATCAAGACAAAAGAGGTCTCTGCAAACCGTCGTGCTCCTCTGGTTTTATCTTGAAGGATGTTGTTGATGGCATAAATTATGGCATCTCCAATGTTTGAGGATGAGTCAAAGTAGGTGAGACGTGAAAGACCTTGGGAAATCTCAGTAAGGTTGTAGGTAAGAGAGAATGCCACAGCCTGCTCTTTTTTTCCACCATACTGAACAAGGGCCACACGGGCATTAGCTGTGTCATCGTCCTTCTTTGACAGTGACAGCTGTCTTGAGACCTCCTCCACAAAGGATGCTGCTTGTTTGAAGTTTTGTGCTCCAATCCTCTCAGAGCTATCCAGAAGGAAGACGAGATCCACTGGGCGCTGTGTGCACTGAGCAACGGCAAGCTCTGTGAAAGAAAGGTGTATATATACTATGTATACAGGTCATATACACACTATATATACTACATAGCTCTACATCCTAAGGTATCTGCAGATAATTATTTAAAACATTTTTTTCTTCCTTCTCTCATCTCTCTGGATCTTGTTTATAATCAGAAGGATGACAAAGAGATAATTGACCTTTATATAGTAACATAAATATGTCATTACTTGTAGTGAAACATGGATGATGCGTAAAGCGTTTGTTACCCCAACACTTCATATTCCTGATATGTGAATGATGTACCATGTACTTGTATGAAAAAGTATCATGTTCTCTTTGTATTGCTTCCTTTGTGTGAAATCCCTGGTGTTCCTGCCAGTCCCCTTGCTTTCCTTAAACCACTTGCCGACTGCCTAACATAGATATACGTCGGCAGAATGGCACGGGCAGGCAAAACAACGTAAAGTCGCGTTGCTTTGAATCTGTCGCCTAGCGATTGTGTGTGCCCGCCACGAGCTCCGTGACTGTGCCCGCGAGATCCACGGACTTGATGTCCGCCGGTGTCACGTGATCATGTCAAGGAGCAGAAGAGCGGGGGGATGCCATTGTAAACAAGGCATCTTCCTGTTCTGCCTCGTGACAGGACACTAATCATCTGCTCCCTGTCATCGGAAGCAGTGATTAGTGTCGTGTCACAGGTAGCCCAGCCCCCACACAGTTAGAATCACTTTCTAGGACACACCTAACCCCTTCATCGCCCCCTAATGGTTAACCCCTTCCCTGCCAGTGTCATTTACACAGTAATCAGTGGATTTTTATAGCACTGGTCGCTGTATAAATGACAATGGTCGCAAAATAGCGTAAAAATTCATTAAAAAATGTCATAAAACCATCCCCTTTTTTGTAGATGCTATAACTTTTGCGTAAACCAATCAATATACGCTTATTGCAACTTTTTTACCAAAAATATGTAGAAGACTACATATCGGCCTAAAGTGAGGAAAAAGTTATTTTTTTTAATATGTTTATGGGGATATTTATTATAGCAAAAAATATTGTTTTTTTTTCAAAATTGGCGCAATTTTTTTGTTTATAGTGAAAAAAATAAAAACCGCAGAGGTGATCAAATACCACCAAAAGAAAACTCTATTTGTGGGAAAAAAAGGACGTCAATTTTGTTTGGGAGCCATGTCGCATGACCGCGCAATTGTCAGTTAAAACGACCCAGTGCCCGTTTGCAAAAAGTGGCCCGGTCATTTGGCAGCCAAATTCTCCAGGGCTGAAGTGGTTAAAATAATGACCAAACATTAAGCAGAAGAGCACCCCATGGTCAGTTTTCGAGCTATGTTGGGAACTCAGTGTACTCTCCTCCATTGATCAGACTTGTGCTGCACAGCCATTCGCTGGGAAGCTCAGTGTACTGCTGCTTCTCTTCCTCCTAGCTCTTATGCAGCTGAGAACAGAGGGAATGTGATCACTTATAAAAAAGGGAAAAAAGGTATGTATAATGTTTTTTTTTTAATATATATATATATATATATATATATATATATATATATATATATATATATATATATATATATATATATATATGTATAAAAAAATATCAGAAGGTATCCAAAGGATAAAAACTGATCCTAGCGCTCTATGGACGTGGTGGAATATGTGTAATAATCAATAGTTTTGCAGACAAGCAGCTGTTATAATAGGGTAAGAAATGAAAAGCAATGTGTCTCTGAATAGAAGCACTAACAGCGCTAAGGTGACTAATTAAACCTGTAATTAACCTTCTGCTAAATTAGTCTCACTGAGTGAGGATGAATGCAATGTGTATGACCACAAAATGAAATAGGTTTAAAATATAAAATCATGTGAACCAAAAGGAATAAAAATGCATAAAGTCCATTCACAGAAAAAACTGTATAAAGTCTCTTAAACCGATGTATTTCATAAAATCCTTAAAACTTCCAATTGTAAAATAATCTTCATACCGGGTCTCCCTTAGGAGTTCTACTCACCAGATGCCTATGGTGTGTTCAGCATTAAGAACTCCTTGCTCATACTGGGATTCCTTTCAATGGATTGCCTTAAAAGTCTCCTCAATCTTCCAAAAATATCTCCTTCCTCCTGTTGTCACCGTATCTCAGTAGGTTTGGTATAGGTCATAAATGAGGGAGTGTTTCATGTAAGGCAAGTGAAAAGACATATAGTGTAATACTGTTTTTTATTGAGAACCATGCCCCATAAAAATATATATATGCTTACAAATGTTGAAGATAAAATACAGCACATCAAACGTAGTGAACTGCAGCTCTCGTCCGCTCTAGGTGCACAGTCAGCTCAGCTCCAGCTGACAGGCTCCCAGTTCAGTGTGAACGCTGTGTGTAGTGGAAGAAGCACGTCATGTAGCCACGCCCTGACGCGTTTCGTGATTGGCTCTCGTCTTCAGAGAGCCAATCACGAGAGCCAATCACGAAACGCGTCAGGGCGTGGCTACACGACGTGCTTCTTCCACTACACACAGCGTTCACACTGAACTGGGAGCCTGTCAGCTGGAGCTGAGCTGACTGTGCACCTAGAGCGGACGAGAGCTGCAGTTCACTACGTTTGATGTGCTGTATTTTATCTTCAACATTTGTAAGCATATATATATTTTTATGGGGCATGGTTCTCAATAAAAAACAGTATTACACTATATGTCTTTTCACTTGCCTTACATGAAACACTCCCTCATTTATGACCTATACCAAACCTACTGAGATACGGTGACAACAGGAGGAAGGAGATATTTTTGGAAGATTGAGGAGACTTTTAAGGCAATCCATTGAAAGGAATCCCAGTATGAGCAAGGAGTTCTTAATGCTGAACACACCATAGGCATCTGGTGAGTAGAACTCCTAAGGGAGACCCGGTATGAAGATTATTTTACAATTGGAAGTTTCAAGGATTTTATGAAATACATCGGTTTAAGAGACTTTATACAGTTTTTTCTGTGAATGGACTTTATGCATTTTTATTCCTTTTGGTTCACATGATTTTATATTTTAAACCTATTTCATTTTGTGGTCAAACACATTGCATTCATCCTCACTCAGTGAGACTAATTTAGCAGAAGGTTAATTACAGGTTTAATTAGTCACCTTAGCGCTGTTAGTGCTTCTATTCAGAGACACATTGCTTTTCATATATATATATATATATATATATATATATATATATATATATATATATATATATATATATATATATATACTGTATATATATATACAAAAATGTTTTGCCTTTCTATTTTAAACAGGATGGGTTGTTTTATAAGGTGATGTGATCATTTACAATCACTTTAATGTATGCTAACAGTTTTTCTACCGTTTTAAGGCATTTTTAACTTGTGGTCAAGTTCGCATATTGATGTTATTATATACAGATCAATGATCATTATGCAAAATGTATATTTACCTTTGATCATAAACAACATTTAGAACAGAGGAGAGACGAAACGATGGTATCCACCCACACATATGCTCATCTAAACTTGGACTAAAATTATCTACGTTAAAGTAGCATCTCCTTCAACACTTTAACAAGTTCAGGATTACCCTGCCACATTCAAAGCAACAGAAATAGCACCGTTTTACATACTTCCAATATAAAGGAAAGCCATTGTAAGTATGTCCATGCATATATATATATATATATATATATATATATATATATATATATATATATATATAAATACTCATGTACACAATGCAGTATACAGTAGATCACAATGCATTGGTAAATAAGCTACATGGCATGAATACTGAAATAGGTTCCCCAATCAAAACTATTATTTAGGTATGGTATAAGGACAAGGAAAGTGATAAATAGTTGTCTCCTAAAGGGAGCCAATGTTTAGTAAATGTTGTTAATTATATTCAGCCTTATGCACACAACTGTTATTCATGTCATGGAAAAAAATGATGTTTTTCTCAACTTGATTCCTCTCAAGCCTGCCTTGCATACACACGTTTGTGAAAAAAAATGCTCGAGCAAAGCGTGGTGACGTGCAACACGTACGACAAGACGTATGACGGCACTATAAAGGGGAAGTTCCATTCGAATGGCACCACCCTTTGGGCTGCTTTTGCTGATTTCGTGTTACCGTGTGTTAGTAAAACTTTGGTGAGAGACGATTCACGCTTTTCAGTCTTCGTGCTTTTCAGTCTGTTACAGTGTGACGAATGTGCTATCTCCATTACAAACGCTAGTTTTACCAGAACGAGCGCTCCCATCTCATAACTTGCTTCTGAGCATGCACTTTTTTCCCCCACCTCGTTAAAGCGTACACACGACCGTTTTTCACGACGTGAAAAACGACAAGAAAAAATAGAGCAGGTATTAAATTTTTATCGGGCATTTTTCTCATCGAGAAAAATGCTCTGGAGGATACACAACCGTTTTTCACGACCAATCGTGTGTACATGGCATTAGATTCCTAACACATTGGTCTTCCATGATTGGTCATTAGGTAGCAAGATTCTTCCAAAGATGTATTTACCATAAGAGGAGAGGACAGTGTATAGTTAGGCCCCGTACACACGACCAGTTTCCTCGGCAGAATTCAGCTTCCGACCGAGTTTCTGGCTGAATTATGCCGAGAAACCCGGCCGTGTGTACAATTTCGCCGAGGAAGCCGACGAGGAGCTCGACGAGGAAATAGAGAACATGTTCTCTATTTCCTCGTTGTTCTATGGGAGCTCTCGGCCCGCCGAGCTCCTCGGCGGCTTCAGGGCTGAACTGGCCGAGGAACTCGATGTGTTTGGCACGTCGAGTTCCTCGGCCGTGTGTACGGGGCCTCAGAGGAGGGCACACCAAACCTCAAAATGCACAAATGATGTTTTTTTTTTTTTACATTTTGTTTTAGTCTGTTCATGTTTGGACATTTGTGGTTAAATTAAGCAAAACTATATTTTAAGGGATGGACAATGCAAGGGATGCATTGTATTAAAATGACTGCATGACATGAAGATATGTGTGCACGACAAGGCATTACTATTTAGGGGTACATCATGACTTCTGGGGAAAGAAGCCAATTTTTCTGCACATTGTACATAATAAATAACTATTTTAACTGTTGAACCTATTCAGATGAATAAGCAAAAGCTGTTAAGGAAGGTTGGATAAAGAGAATCAGATAGCGGTATACACGAATTAGAGGATTAAGATGTCAACAGGGGACTTGCAAAAGGAATCAAATTATTCCAGCAGAACTACTTGCTACTGTTATTAATATGTATTAATAACAAGAAAACATTTCAAGAAATTTCAGAAAGGGGACTTGACTGAAACAAATTGTTAAATAGTTTTCAAAATATGCAAACAAATATATAATCTTTATATTTTATACATATACAAAACATTTACAAGACAAACTCTTCAATATAGATTTATTGATAATGCGCCCCTCCAGAATCCTGTCTGAGGACCAACTATATATCTCTACTCATAGTATAAAGCTATGCCTGACTATGCTTCACAACTTGAAAATACAAACCCGAATGCATACACCTGTTAAACCTGTAACAGGGATCTACCACCTTAATTCTAACTGGGGATGACCATTCTGATTTAACAGAGTCCAATTAGAGCTTCTGAGTCTCCTACAATGTCTGTGTGAACCATTTTAAAAGTGTCAATAAACAGCCCGGTCCACTTCTGCCTCTCATCTCCATTGGAAAACTTGGCTTTCTCAGCCGTATAAACCATCATAGCAATGAGCTGGGATTGCGTTGGGGGCTCGGAACTCGCCTTCTGGGACTCAAGGAATTCAGCAACCTGAGGGATGGTTTTGGGAAAGGCGATCTCCACACCCTCTTCATTAAGGTCGTAATTAACGATAGTTGTTGGGTTATGTCCCTTCCCACCTGCAAGTGAGTGTCAGAAGGACAGGGTCAGGGCTCCCTTTCCTCTGATACAATTGTTATTAGACCAATAGCATTTAGAGATCCTTTTTGCCTTTTAACTTTATAATGTCCTCAGTGTTTTAGCTCTCTAATTCCGCAAAGATGTCACTGCCTCTTTTTTTACTCCACCAAACCAGATCACACAGGGGGTCAGAAACAGGGGCAAGATAGACAGATCATGCAGTGAAATTGCAGCAACAGAAGCGGTGTAAAAAAAAAAAAGAAAGTACAGTAGAAAGATATAATGATCTTCAAAAAGATATAGTTATGCATCCTCACATTATTATTTTGATCACAATTATTTGTAATTGTTTAATTATTTAAGGTAAAGTATAAATTCTCAGGCACTTTTAGGGCCATGTCACGCTAGCTGTCCTGTTGCTAGAAGTATTCAACTGTTCCTACATGTCACTGCCTCCCTAAACAATTTGCTGCAGTATCTAATTCTTCAGCATGCAAATACTTTATGTACAGGTGACTATTCTTTCTTCCTTTGTAACAATTATATCATTGACAAGTTGATGCCAGTGATAGTATAGTTAGAGGTCTTTAATGTGACACGGGCCTTCCAATTAAGGGGGGGATTAACATGGACATTTTTTGACTTGTTTGTTGATTTCACTTTCTTACATTTTTCATTTTAACATCTTGGGAAAGAAAGCTCAGATGCCCATTAAAACAGCATTTCTAGTTGAACTCAAAGGAAACAGATCAACACTCGCAAGCAATATATAGGGGGTCTGTTTATAAAAGCTTTCACTAGAGATTTACACAACTTTCACTTAGGTTTCACACATTGATTTCAATATAACATTTATGAATAGATTCTTGATTGTTATGATCTTTGCTAGCTGGTTCACCAGTTTAATTCTAGGATTAAGACTAATGCCCCGTAGACACGATCGGAATTTCCGATGGAAAAAGTCAGACTGTCTCTTTCTCAATCGGAAATTCCGACCGTGTGCATGCCACAATCGGATTATTTCCATCGTAAATTCTGATGAATTCCATCAGAGTTTAGATAGAGAACATGTTCTCTTTTACTCCGATGAAATTCTGTCAAAATTCCAATGTGATTTTGGTCAGACAAAGGTCCGACCATGTGTACGGGGCTTTACTGTATACATGGGCTGACTGGTGGGGAACGAGTGAGATAATTACCACAAATGCATTTCCCATCAAAATAAATGAGAATGTATAATCATGGTGGTTATGGTGAGAAGGGCCTAAATCAATCAAAAGCCCTCCAACTTGTCATTGTGAAGCACAGTAAAGCCTTCTTAGAACAGAAGGTAATTGCATGTCTCAGGCCTCGTACACACGACCGAGTTTCTTGGCAAAAACCAGCAAGAAACTTGCTGGGAGATATTTTTTTGCCGAGGAAACCGGTCGTGTGTACACTTTTCGACAAGGAAACTGTTGAGGATCTCGTCGAGCCAAAAAGAGAGCATGTCTTCTTTTTCCTCTACGGGAATGGAGAAAATTGGCTTGTCGAGTTCCTCGACAGCCTAACAAGGAACTCAACGAGGAAAACGATTTGTTTCGCCCGTCGAGTTCCTTGGTCGTGTGTACGAGGCTTCATTCATCACATATGCCAAATATAATGGGGATTATTGTTCATTTCAGGACAGTGGGTGGCTATGAAAATAATTCCTTGGTGAGGAACTTTTTGGCTGAAGCCAGGTAGGCAGCATTTAAAAACTTCCTCACCAGTCTGTAACAAATGTTCCTTGTATGACTGCACTTGAATAAATAAAGCTGACAGAGAAGCAACTCTCCATAAAGAATCATCTTTTGTTTATTGTAACATAGCAATGCACCAACACACCACCTGGTGCTAAACAAACCTCACATGTTTCACTCTGTTTACAGGGTATAGAGACATAATAGTTAACTGATTCCTTTTAAAAATGATTAAAAATAGATAAAAATCAATCATATAATGTACCTACAGTTTAGTTTCGTTTTTGCCTGTTGCTTCCTGTCTCTCTGATGTACAGAGCCAGAGAGCCAATAGAGGGCAGTGACTGTTTGTTAAACGAAACTGGATTGGTGCTGAGGTGTTTTAGACACACAGTAATCACAACTCCTTGATTAGTGACCACAGAGAGAAATCTCCCAGTACTGTGGTTATCAGGAAACAGACAACCAGGATATGTCCAGAACAGAGAGGAATTACAGCAAACTCAAAGCAAAAACGAACAATGAGGACATGAAACCAGGACTGCAGTAAGGTAAAGGAAGCTATTTAGCTAAAAAAAAATTCCTTTAGTGACCCTTTAAAGGAGATTAGTCATGGCTCTATGACTAAGCTTCCTTAAGGAGTAAAAAAATTACGTTTGTTTAGCATCAGGTGGTATGTTGGTGCATCGCTATGTTACAGTATACCAAAGATGATTCTTTAAGGAGCATAGTTCCCCTTCTCCTTCTTTTGGGGACTTTCAAACTACAGGCACCTTAGGAGTTTGCTAATTTCGGATTTTGGTTTGGAGATTACAGAATGGAAGATCTCAACCCTCATGCAGGAACATGGATGACTGCTAGGCAGTGGGGGTTGTATTTTTCCACGGATTTTCTTTAAAGAGAAGTATAGCTTAAAAAGATAAACATTTACACTCACCTAGGTGGATGCAGCATCAGTTCAATGCTGCATCTGTCTCCTGCCGCTTCTAAGACGGAAGCTCCGTTCACATATGCTGTGGCCACGGCTCACAGCATGGGGTCCGGTGCATCCCTGTTCACCGATTCAGGTGCGAATCAGGTCCAAATTTTTGCCTGAATTCGCACCTGAATCGGAACCAAAGACGCACAGAACTCTTTTTTAAGTGGGGACCACGGCTGTACTGGAGCTATGTGAACCAGCTTCATTGAGAGCCGGTCAAACTCTCCTGTCATGCGAATTGGATGCGGTGAACCCTGCATCCAATTTGCATATGTGTGAACCCAGCCCGAGAACTGATGGATCAAAGACCACTGATCGCTCAGTTCTCAGTCTTCACTGAGCAGAGAGCCGGTCACTGTCAGTCACTGGCTGTCTGCTCTGTCCCTCCAGTGCTCACTAGAGTGTCAGGCTGTGCTGGGGGTGGGGGCAGCTGGCTTAGGCTCACCGAGAGGCTGAGCCAGCTGCCAATGAAGGCATCTGGGTAGATCCTGACTGTAAAATTGGGATCTTTCCCAAGCGTGGACTGGCTCAGTGATGTCACCTGAAAATGTAATCCCCAGCAGAAGTCTAGGCAGAATAGCTTTGGCTATACTTCTCGATTTAAATAACTATGCTAACAAAAAACAGCAGCAATTTAAAAAAAATGTGTTCAATTTAAAATTTTAGGCCTATTCACATTTGGTGACTACAGTGTTTTTTGTTGTGCATTTTTTTGCCACTTTTTGGAGAATTGGGCTGCTCTCTGCTTTAAAAATGTGCCAAAGCAGATCCTGTACCTTTTTTCTGACCTGAATATGGCACATTGATATGATATACACAACAAATAAAGTGAAAATAGCGAATAAAGTGCTACAGTGCATGTGACACAATCCAATATTATTATTCAAATAAATCAAAACTGCATATTAAATCATAAAGTCCATTTAAACATGATCCAAGTCTTGCAATAATGTTCCAAACGTGTTCACGTGACAACACACTTGTGCTCCCCCTGATGTGAATTTGCTCACTTCAGGGCGTGGGACCTGCCAATTAAATTTGGTCTATACACGAAAACGAACCACCTCTGGGTTCTGTGAAGATAGAACTATGGCATCCTGAGCTGTCCAGTAGTGTTGTCTCTTTTGTCTCTTCCCCCTGAGGAAGACACATCACATCCCTGTGTCAACACGCGTTGGGGAGGGGACAGAACAGTGTAGGAGGCAACAGCTGGGGGAATATACACCCTCAGCGTTTTTCTGCTTGTATTTGAGTAGTGCACTGAAGCACCTATACCATGTGAGTACCCCGGTAAGGGGCTGTGGTTTAATAAAATGCTTTTATAAAATGGTATCACACTATCCAGACTTTATCTTTTATATGTGTTTGGAGACAACGCTACTGGACAGCTCACAGAACCCAGAGGTAGTTCCTTTTCGTGTATAGACCAAACTTAATTGTGAGGTCACAAGTCTTGAGGTGAGCACATTCACACGGGGGGGGGGGGGGGCACAAGTGTGTTGTTACATGAACATGTTTGTAACACCATTGCAAGACTTGGATAGTGTTTAAATGGACTTTGTGATTTAATTTGCAGTTTTGATTTATTTGAATAATAATATTGGATTGTGTCAAATGTACTAAAGCACTTTATTCACTTTATTTGTTGTGTATATAATATCAATTTATCAACACAATTTTAATTAATAATATTGGTATAGCGCTGCTTTTATATATATTTTATTTTCACAGCACGAACCTATAGGACGTGATCAATGCCAGCAGCTGAACATTTAGTATTTAAATGTTCGCAAGATCTTTAGTTTACAAAAAATAACCATATTATTTAGGGATGTTTACTATTAAAAAAATCTACAAAAGCTTTACAAATAGGCCCCCTCTGTATCACCTGTAAGTCTGTGGAGACAATCCAGAAGCATGCATGGTTATGGGGGCATTGAGAACATGTGGCATTACCTTGAAATATCTGTCTTTTTCCAGATGGTGATACTTGCACAAGTTCACACACTATTTATTGCATTAGAATAAGGGATCGATATGTATTACCTTTAAGTTATAATTACCTGATTGACATGGCAGGTCTGGACACACAATCTGAGGGTCTGCAAAGATTAGAAGATTTAGACATTTAGAACATTTTAGCATTTGAGAACATTAAAGCGGATGTAAACCCAAACAGGTTTTTTTTTTTGCTGTCACAATGTAGAGTATAAGATTTCCTATCATTTGTGCCCAGTCTTGCCACACAGAGTTAATGCAGCTCTGAGCAATCCTCTTTTATTGTTCAGTGAAATAAAACAGACTTCCAGATAAAAAGCTGTCTAATTAAAAAGTCCTTACCGCCCCCTTGCTTCGAGTGACAGGTTATTTACATATCTCTCCTGGATGTTGTCATAATATGAGGTGATCCACAGTTCATAGACAAGTGACCAGGATGTGTTATGTGGGAGGAGGGGTGGATTTCTCTCTTTCTCTCTCTCCCCACATAACACATCCTGGTCACTTGTCTATGAACTGTGGATCACCTCATATTATGATAACATCCAGGAGAGATATGTAAATAACCTGTGACTCGAAGCAAGGGGGCGGTAAGGACTTTTTAATTAGACACCTTTTTATCTGGAAGTCTGTTTTATTTCACTGAACAATAAAAGAGGATTGCTCAGAGCTGGATTAACTCTGTGTGGCAAGACTGGGCACAGATGATAGGAAATCGTATACTCTACATTGTGACATCAAAAAAAAAAAAAAAACATCCACTTTAAAGCAAATACAATCTAATGGTAACACCTCTATAAAAAATTCTAATAATAAACCACATCGTAATGTGGCCTTTCAATTACCTATATAACTATGCATGTAAAGAGGTGCTGGTCTGTGGAACAGTTTTACTTAAAGCGGGAGTTCATCCATTTATAAAAAAAAAAATTTTCTCCCCTTAGCTTCCTGCTCGTTCGGTCTAGGGGAATCGGCTATTTGTATTAAAATATGAGCAGTACTTACCCGTTTTCGAGCTGCATCTTCTTCCGTCGCTTCCGGGTATGGGTCTTCGGGAGCGGGAGCGTTCCTTCTTGATTGACAGCCTTCCAAGAGGCTTCCGACGGTTGCATCCATCGCGTCACTCGTAGCCGAAAGAAGCCGAACGTCGGTGCGGCTCTATACTGCGCCTGCGCACCGACGTTCGGCTTCTTTCGGAAAATCGTGACGCGATGGATGCGACCGTCGGAAGCCTCTCGGAAGACTGTCAATCAAGAAGGAACGCCCATTCCCGCAGCCCATACCCGGAAGCGACGGAGAGGATGCATCTCGTAAACGGGTAAGTACTGCACATATTTTAAAATAAATAGCCGATTCCCCTAGTAAAAACGAGCAGGAATCTAAGGGGGAAAAGTGCCCTCTAAGGGTGAACCCCCGCTTTAAATAGGAAATAACCAAAGTTTCATTACTGTGCTCTTTTAGTCTATTATGGTTTGTTTATTCAGCCTATTTACCCTGTAAATCCATGTAAAGATTGCTCTTAGAAACTGTGAAATGCTATGGGCCAGATTCTCGTAGATTGGAGTAAAACTGTGCAGGCGTAACGTATCTCGTTTACGCTACGCGGCCGCAAGTTTTACGGGCAAGTGCTTGATTCACAAAGCACTTGCCTGTAAAGTTGCGGCGGCGTAGCGTAAATCCTCTGGCGCAAGCCCGCCTAATTCAAATGATCCAGGTAGGGGGCGTGGATCATTTAAATTAGGCGCGTTCCCGCGCCGATCGCACTGCGCATGCGCCGTCCCTAAAATTTCCCGACGTGCATAGCGCTAAATGACGTCGCAAGGACGTCATTGGTTTCAACGTTAATGTAAATGGCGTCCAGCGCCATTCACGGACGACTTACGCAAACGACGTACATTTTTAAATTTCGACGTGGGAAGGACGGCCATACTTAACATTGGTTGCCCCTCATATAGCAGGGGCAACTTTACGCGTCGCAAATGCTACGGAAACGTCGTAAATTCACTGCGTCGACCCCGCGTACGTTCGGGAATCTCGCGTAAACAGCTAATTTGCATAGACGACGGGGAAAACGACGTCGGCGACACCTAGCGTCAGGAAAAAAAATTGCATCTAATATCTGACAGGGTAAGAGCCTTACGCCTGTCAGATCTAATGGATATCTATGCGTAACTGATTCTAAGAATCAGTCGCATAGATACGCCGGGTCAGATTAGGACTTACGACGGCGCAAATGGCGTTGTGCCATTGTAAGCCTTTTGAGAATCTGGCCCTATATACTTACTATATGAGCTATTGTTTGTAGGGGTATGCCATATATGCATATTTTATATTTGATGAAGGCTTCTTAGCCGAAACAAGTCCGCATATAGCCTGTACCCATGTAACCAATAAAGGACTTTTATTCAAGAGCATCCAAGTCGCCAGCCCTTTTTGATTCACATAAATGCATATTTTATTTACCTGGGCACAGTTGCTTCTCCATGGTGTCTATGAACTCATCAGCAACCAGTTCAGAGAAAAGTTTCATCTTCTGAATTTGCTGTGGCTTGTCGCAGGTGATGGATGTCAGGGTCTCCAAATCATCTTCTTTGTGGAACATGTCACCAATGCCAATAGCATTGACTGTGACATCCACATCACACAGTGACTTCAGGCCATCATCAGGGTCTCTTGGGTCATGACGACCATCAGTGATCACTACTGCAATAACGTTGGCTTTGTTACGTCTTGTTTCTTTGATTAGTGTATTATAAGCAAACTGCAGAGCAGACGGGGTCCATGTTCCTCCAGCAATCCATTCCAGACGCCTCACTGCCTCCTTAAAGCTGGACAGAGAGTCAATGCTGGGATCATTCATTTGAATAGCCTCAAATGTACCCTCATGACTGTACTGGACAACGCCAACTCGAGCACCTGTAGAGTGATATCCAACTATATTAGCAAATAAGCTCTTATTATTATACCAAAACCAGACACAATTCATTTGAACACATAAAACAAAAATATAACAGGTTCTTTTATTGGCAGAATGAGTTCTGTTTTATAAAATTGACTCTTAAAGGATAAGTTCACCTTGCAGTGATTTTTACCTTAGCTGTTTCGGGACTTGCATACATGCCATTTGTATTGCTTTTCTTCCTCGTTCAAAGGCAAATGCAAGCGCAACTTGAAGCAGTTCAGAAGCAATTTAACGCATATCAAATGCAAGCCAGTTATGTCGATGTACACAAGGGGCCAGATTCTCGTAGACTGGCGTATCTTTGCGGCGGCGTAACGTATCTGATTTACGTTACGCCGCCGCAACTTACACGGGCAAGTGCTGTATTCTCAAAGCACTTGCTCCGTAAGTTGTGGTGGCGTATCGTAAATCGGCTGGCGTAAGCCCGCCTAATTCAAATGTGGAAGGGGGGGCGTGTTTTATGTTAGACTACTGTGAGCCGTCGTGATTGACGTTTTTCACGAACGGCGCATGCGCCGTCCGTGGAAATCTCCCAGTGTGCATTGCTCCTAATACGCCGCAAAGACGTATTGGTTTTGACGTGGACGTAAATTACGTCCAGCCCCATTCACGGACGAGTTACGCAAACAACGTAACTTTTTCAAATTTCGACGCGGGAACAACGGCCATACTTAACATTGGCTGTGCCTCATATAGCAGGGGCAACTATACGCCGGGAAAAGCCTAACGTAAACGTCGTAACTTTACTGCGTCGGCCGCACGTACATTCGGGAATTCGCGTTTCTAGCTAATTTCCATACTCGATGCGGAATTCGACGGAAGCGACACCTAGCGGTCAAAAAAAAAATGCAGTTCAGCTCCGACGGCGTAAGAGACTTACGCCTGTCGAATCTAATGGATATCTATGCGTAACTGATTCTAAGAATCAGTCACATAGATACGACGGCTCAACTCAGAGATACGACAGCGTATCTGGAGAAACGCCGTCGTATCTCGGTTGAGAATCTGGGCCAAGCTCTTTATCTTGGGGGTGTACCCAATAATGTAAAGCTCTATACCACAAGTAAATAATAAAGTATGAACTCTCATAACAAAAAAAAAGGATGCTTGCCTTCAAAGCCCATGATCCCACACATTTTATTCTGCATCAGGGGTTCTAACAGCTCCACTTAACCGCTTAAGGACCGCCTCCTGTATATTTACGTCGGCAGAGTGGCACGGACAGACATAAGGATGTATATATACGTCCCCGTTAAGATGCCGCCATGTGGTCGCACTTGCTACCCTGCCGCTTTCTCCGTGAGCCCGACGGTGGGTCCGGCGGACTCGATCGCCGCGGGGACTCCCGCGATCGTCTCACGGAGAGATGTGTGAACAAGCATCTCCCCGCTCTGCCTAGTGACAATGACACTGATCTCCGCTAGATCAGTGTCATGTGACACACAGCCCACCCCCCCTACAGTAAGAAGCACTCCCTAGGAAACACTTAATCCCTACAGCGCCACCTACTGGTTAACCTCTTCACTGCCAGTGTCATTTTCACAGTAATCAGTGCATTTTTATAGCAATGATCACTGTTAAAATGACAATGGTCCCAAAAAATTGTCAAAAGTGTCTGATGTGTCCGCCATAATGTCGCAGTCACGATAAAAATTGCCGCCATTACTAGTAAAAAAAAATATTAATAAAAATGCCATAAAACTACCCCCTATTTTGTAGATGCTATAACTTTTGCGAAACCCAATCAATAAACGCTTATTGTGATTTTTTTTACCAAAAATATGTCGAAGAATACGTATCGGCCTAAACTGAGGGAAACAAAATGTTTTATATATTTTTCGGAGGTTTTTTTTTTTTTCAAAATTGTCGCTCTATTTTTGTTTATAGCGCAAAAAATAAAAACCGCAGATGTGATCAAATACCACCAAAAGAAAGCTTTATTTGTGGGAAAAAAAGGACGTCAATTTTGTTTGGGAGCCACGTCGCACGACCGCGCAATTGTCAGTTAAAGCGACGCAGTGCCGAATTGGCAACAAAATGGTCCGGGGCTGAAGTGGTTAATCTACACTGCACAGGCTTTATTCAGCAGCTGATTCCAACGAGAAGTAAGACCAACCTTGGTTCTTGGATCCTGACTTGCTAAAATGTAAACATGATTCTCTTTTAAACACCTACGGTAATAATCTTAGACTGCAGTGTTCTAAAATACTGTACCTATGTCCGAGTTTGGATCTTTGGCGAAGGATCCTAGTCTGCTTACAACATTAATGACAAAGTTCTTCTCCAGAGTAAAGTTGGTGTAGCCAATACTTTCAGAGCTGTCAATAATGAAGACAAGGTCCAGAGCACCACAGCGCTTTTCACAGTCTAAAAAAGGAACAGGGACAGTACAGTTCACATAATGCTAGAAAACATTCTTATATTTAAAGTGCAGCAATACTCTTTCAGTCAACATCAACTAGTTTAATCCTTATGCTGCTAGCCTTAGTAAATATACTCTATGGGCCAAATCCTCAAAAATCCTGCCTAACTTATCTTTTCCCATTTAAGTTACACTGACTTAAAATTTCTACCTAAGTGCCCGATCCACAAAGCACTTACCTAGAAATTTCAGGCCGTGTAACTTAAATGTCTCCGGCGCAAGGCGGTCCTCTTCTGCAGGGGGCGATGACAATTTAAACGAGGCGCGCTCCCGCGCCGGCCGTACTGCGCATGTTTGTGACGTCATTTTCCCGACGGGCAGCGCGCGAAATTACGTTACGTCGGGCTTTGTGGATTGCGACGGGACAATAAAGTTGCGTCGGGTAAAAAAAAAGTTACGCGCCGGGAAAAAAAATTAAAAATTTTAAAAAAATCGCGGCGATCGAAAAAAAGGTCTGTTTTTACAAGGTGTTACTAGTTTACACTTTGTAAAAGCAGAACTAATTTTACGTATGCAAACGTAAACTTACGCAGAAAACACAAAGCTGAAAAGCTTTGTGGATCTCCGTAAGTCCTCATTTGCATACGCAAAGCGGCATTTCGACACAAAATGCCCCCAGCGGCGGATGCGGTACTGCATCCTAAGATCCGACAGTGTAAGTCTCTGACAGATGTCGGATCTTCTGCCTATCTTTGGAAAACTGCTCAGTTCCAAAGATAGGCACAGGGATACGCAGGCTGAACAGCAGTTCCGCCTGCGTATCCCTTTTGAGGATTTGGCCCTATATAATATATATACTTGTTTTAAACTTTTTTTTTAAAACATTTTTTGAGTTGCTTCCTGGTTTCTGGACTAGGCCAAAATGCTGCCATACACCCCATGAGTCTTCTTGGGCATTTTCTTTTCTTTCATCTAGAGGAGAGGTTTTCTCATCTAAGCACATTCTTCTGCATGCATGCTTAATGAGGTTTGTAAGTCATTAGTTGAAATTGTTGGCATCCCTCTCTGTTTAAGGCAGATATAAAGCACGGTGTATCAATTTTTTTAAAGACTATTAGCCAGATTCATAGAGAGTTACGCCGGCGTATCAGTAGATACGCCGTCGTAACTCTGAATCTACGCCGGCGTTAATTTAAGCGTATTCTGGAAACCAGATACGCTTAAATTAGGCTAAGATACGAGCGGCGTAAGTCTCCTACGCTGTCGTATCTTAAAGTGTAATGTTTAGGCTGGCCGCTAGGTGGCACTTCCGTTGAGTTCGGCGTAGAATATGTAAATGACTAGATACGCCGATTCACGAACGTACGTGCGCCCGTCGCAGTAAAGATACGCCGTTTCTGTAAGAGATACGCCGCTTAAAGATAAAGCTGCCCCCTAGGAGGCGTAGCCAATGTTAAGTATGGCCATCGTTCGCGCGTCGAAATTTGAAAATTTTACGCCGTTTGCGTAAGTCGTCCGTGAATGGGGCTGGACGTAATTTACGTTTACGTCGAAACCAATACGTCCTTGCGGCGTACTTTGGAGCAATGCACACTGGTATATGTACACGGACGACGCATGCGCCGTTCGTAAAAAACGTCAATCACGTCGGGTCACGAGTAATTAATATAAAACACGCCCCCATCCTCATTTATATTAGGCGCGCTTACGCCGGCCCCATTTACGCTACGCCGCCGTAAGTTAGGAGGCAAGTGCTTTGTGAATACAGTACTTGCCTCTCTGACTTAAGGCGGCCTGGCATAAATACGATACGCTGCGCCGCCTTAAAAATACGCGCCCCTACCTGAATCCGGCTATATATTCCTAAATACCTTTTTCCACAGCTCCACTGTGCAGTCACGTGATCCCCCTCCACTCCCCTTCCCCAATCTAAGCGGAAAAGTGGGAGGGGCTGAAATTCCCCTCTGACAGCCAGTCAGCAGAGAGAGAGACCACGTCACCGCACAGCGGAGCTGTTCAAGAAGGTATTTAGGAAAATAATAAAAAAAAAGTTGACACACAGTGCTTTATATCTGCCTAAAATAGAGGGGATGCCAGCGATTTTAATACATTACTAATACATTACAGGAATATTCAATAGCCCATATACAGTCAATAGTAACCAATGGTGGGTGTCAGCCCCAATTTGTGTACAACATGGTCCACAAAGTAAAGGGGAAATGCTAAACGACATTGACGCGTTTCAACCAGTGTGGGAAAATGGAGGCATGTAAACTGATCACAGTATCATAGATCAGCAGCCATGATTATCATGGTAAGCACACACAGGGAGACACAGGGACAGGCAGGATTAACCAGATATTTTGCATCATACAATGGGACAAATTACAGGGCACAAGCACTGTGCTATAGATCATGTTTTAAAGAAACAGGAGCATTTTTTTCTCTTTAGGATTACAACCACTTTAAGCTAAGGACAGAAACATTCCAGGAAGTAAATGCTACATGAATCATCTGCCCTTACTCAAGATGGCCATGGCTAGAAATGCTAGGGTGTGTTTTTCAAAGTGTTTTTTTTTTTAACAAAATAAAGCATGGAGACATAGATGGATGGGTGAGTTTGCTTTGAATATAAAAAACGAATGAGAGTATTTTCAGATTGTGTTGCTCAGATACAATTAAGTTCCACTTTAAACACATCCGGAAAAATGTAATATTTTTTTGCTTCGTATATAGTGGGGAAGATTTCGAAATCCTGGCAGGTTTTTATTGTTGTGTTTTCCTTTGGTCAGGAGATGTATTTTTATTCCTGTAATTATTTTGGGAAGTGAGAGGAAATCTCCTAAAAGTGAAGGGAAATTCTACCTTCCTCTGCAACAATTCTTTTTTTTCAGATCCTCAGAGAGTTAATTTCCATGAGATGCCATGTTGAACTTCCACTGACCAGTATGATAGAGTGAGAGCGATAACACCAAATTTAACACACCTGCTCCCCATTCACACCTGAGACCTTGTAACACTAGGGAATCGCATGACACCGAAAGAAAAAATGGCTAATTGGGCCCAATTTGGACATTTTCACTTAGGGGTGTACTCGCTTTTGTTGCCAGCGGTTTAGACATTAATAGCTGTGTGTTGAGGGGACAGCAAATTTACACTGTTATACAAGCTGTACACTCACTACTTTACATTGTAGCAAAGTGTAATTTCTTCAGTGTTGTCACATGAAAAAGATATAATAAAATCGTTACAAAAATATGAACAGTGTACTCACTTTTGTGTGATACTGTAAATGGACTGCCTGTCTGATCCGCCAGACAGATGGAGAACGGATCCCGATCCGTCTGTTTTTAGCTAGGATTGGATATCGGCAGGTGTCCGTTGACACCCGCCGATCCAAAGAGGAGGCTGGTGGGTTTGATCGGGTCTGCCTAAAAAAAGTGACAGTTGGACCTATCGTCCGCTAGTGTGAAAGAGCCCTAAGGGTGAATCTCCTCAGTGTGGACAAAAGCAACAAAATAAATGAGGCAAGGGTCCTATCTCTAACCCACTATAATCAAAACAAAAAAAAGTTTGAGGAAGGCCAAGTGGTAAGGCGTTGGTCTCGTAAAAAAAAAGTTTGAGTGCTGCTTCAAATTTACTAAGAAAAGGTTTTTAAATGGCTAAATTAGGGCTTAATTTTAAATGTACTTAAAGTGGAGTTCCACCCATAAATATAACATTACATCAGTAGTTTTAAAAAAAATTCATTAGTCCTTTACGAAAAATGTTTTTTTTTTAGATGCCTTCAAAGTGTTGTTGCTAGGCAGAATAGTTAATCTTCCCACTTCCTGCACCTAGGCGCTTAATGCTTCCTAACCTACACCGCACAGACTCCTGGGAATGTAGTGGGTGTAACTTTCCAGGAGTCTGTGCACTCTCCAGTCTCAAAGAATCATGTGACTTGGACAGCACAGATGCTGAAACCTGATCTGACACTGCTTGTGCAGCACTGAGCACGTGCGAGATCTGAAAGGCTGAAATCCAGGAAGTCATACAGTCTGTCTTCATGATGCCCACACTTAAGATGGCCCCAGTCAATTTCTATTTTATAAAGTGTCTAAATGCTGTAACAACTAGGGTTGTCCAGATACCGATACCAGTATCGGTATCGGGACCGATACCGAGTATTTGCGCTAGTACTCGTACTCGCGCAAATACTCCCGATACCAAAATAGAATACTTTTTTTTTATTTATTTTTTGTGACATCGAACACAAATTGGATGGCACCATTGGATGGCACTGATAGGTGGCACTGGCATTGATTGAATGGCACTCATAAATTGATGGCACTGATAGGTGGCACTGGTATTGATTGGGTGGCACTGATGAGATGCACTAATAAGCTGCCTCCCTGCACTGATGCACTAATGGGCACTGATAGGTGGCACTGGCTAGCTGCACTTTTGGGCACTGGCACCGATGAGCTGCACTGACAGTGATCACTCCTTCAATGATATGTAGTTTTCCAGTACCGTATGCTAAAAAACAGCCCCACACCATGATGTACCAGTTCTTCATAATTCTAAAGAAAATATCTTTGGTCTGTATTGTGGTTTGAAAACGGTCACATGACATTAAAAAAAAGTATCGGTATTCGGTATCGGCGACTACTTGAAAAAAAGTATCGGTACTTGTACTCGGTCCTAAAAAAGTGGTATCGGGACAACCCTAGTAACAACCTAACAAAACGGACCTTAGTTTACAGACTTTACTAGAATACATTAAGCTTGTGTATTACAGGGGTATTTATACATAAAAAGTGAAATTGTGGCCGGAACTCCGCTTTTATTTTAAGATTTGTACTGTATATGGATCGAATCTGGTGTGTAAAAAAAATTCCCATTCTTGTCTTCGATAATAATCTTTTAGGCCCCATTCGCACATTTGCATTACAGCAATGCACGTTACTGAAATGCATCTGTTCTATAGTTTATTTTTTAGTAGTGAACATAACAAAAATATATACAAAATTCTATACATTCTTGTATAAACAAGCTAATTAAAAGTTAATGATAAATTAATAACTATACTCTACTGAGCATCCAATTAAAGTAGTCCCGTTTAGGAGTGTTTGTAATAAATAATCACACTGAAAAAAAAAAAAACACTAACCACAGCATCCACATGTCTCTCGTACGTATGTCATGACATCACATTCCTGTGCAATAATAGAAACAAATCATCTTGTAGCATCCAGTTAATACAGCTGTTAAGCATTGTTTAAAGTGATATCATTTTGGACTGTAAGTAATACAGGGTAATTACGCTGTACAAAGTTTGTTGTAATGACATGGCACATGATCTATCAATAAATAAGCATTTGCTTCCAATTACATCATTTTATTATGACATCATACACTACTTACAGTCAAGGCAGGGTCACCAGGAGGTCCAATGTCACCCTAAATATTGAAAACATAAGAAGTTACAATCTGCCGTCAATTGTATATAATATTAGCTATTAAATATACCTGGATTGTACACTACAGAACTACCATTAGATACATTTTAGCCTTTGTACAATTTTTGCAAACCTGAGGTGGGGGTAGGGATTGTGGCCCTGGTGCCTGTGAATCTCTAAGGTGCCTATAAAGTTCAAGCTAATGATACGCCTAACAATCTGCTTTACATCTACTGTATGTGGAACATGGTTCTGCCTGGCTAGATAATAATGGAATATATTGTTTAGGTAGGGCCTAAAATGATATCAGAGATTGTACAGACATTGCACATTCAAAGGTACTGTATATGGTCATCTTTAGGGATGTTTTTTATGCGCCCAGTGGGACCCATTGCACTTGTTGAGAGATCTCACTGACCCCATCAATCTCTCACCATTAGGTTAAACAGATAAAAATAAAATACATTCCTCCAGGCAGAGGCAGATGCCAACACCGAAGTCTAAGCATCTTGATGTAACTGGGCAAGCATCTAAGCAACTGAGCAAGTGACTTCTCTAGGACACGGAAAAGAAAGTCAGGTATCATGGGTGCACCAAGCACTATGACTGAAGAGCAGCTGTTTGTATGCAGCCACCAGGCAGGTTGTCTGCTAGTATATCAGTAAGTGAGCCTTAAGCCTTGTACACACAGTGAGAAGATCGGTTAAATGAGCATCCGTTTTTTTTTTGCATGCTAGTCTCATATCGAAAATTAAGAGGTTACTCAACTTGCGAAATTTCCCCTATGGCAGAACACAACTTCGGAAGTGATGTAAAGTGTTGTATTGTATTGTAATGTGTTCTTTTGTTTCTGAGCATGTGTGGTCTTGCTCTTCTGATTTTTTTCTGATGAATACTGTACTGATTAAACGAAAATCATACAATCTGGTATCGTATGAGAAAAAGTTTTGTGTTTGTCCGTACGGATAATTTTGGATGAACTGCAGTTATCAGCTCTCGAAAGCTGTGTACTAACGGTTAGACCAGTGATGGCGAACCTTGGCACTACAGATGTTTTGGAACTACATTTCCCATGATGCTCAACTACACTTCAGAGTGCATGAGCATCATGGGAAAATTAGTTCCAATACATCTGGGGTGCCAAGGTTCGCCATCACTGGATTAGACAATTGTATGGTCGCTTCGAAAGCTGAGACATCAATTTTCAAACAAAGCCTAGAAAGGCTTCCTGCCCTGGAATTTATGATGCCTTTTCTTCGATGATCCAAAAGCCCATATGATTTTACATTTGAGCTAATAGAGTTGAAAACATGTAGGAGAATGCAAATATGTACCTCGCCTCCAGATTCCCCAGATGGTCCCCGGGGGCCAGGCTCTCCTGTGGAACCTTTGTCGCCCTAGAAAAAAGAGACAGCGCAATGTATGTTACTGTACTTCGTAGATCATTGTTTGATCATAACCAGATAACATGAAGTCACTGAAAACACATGTATAAAAGAAGCACTTAATTCAGTGAAAGCAAACTACCTTACTGGATACAACAATGATGGTGTCTTCTTTTTAGGTTGGCTACTTACAAATTCCCCCTTCACTCCTTTGGGTCCAGAGGCTCCTTTTTGTCCAAAGTCGCCACGTCCTCCCTGTGAAAACATTAAATGAAGATTTTATTGATGAAAGGCAATATCATAAAATAAGCATTATACAATTAGTCCACATTAGTAAGCACATAATATTATTTCACTGAAAATTAAATGCAACAATATCATACTAACTGTATATCTGTGATGCAAAAAACAGTGCGGACACAGAAACCAATGTAATTAATCCTTTCATTGGTGTTGAACTGTCAAAATGGTGAATTATAATTGCTAATTGGCTGCTCTAGATTTCTGTTGTTTGCACACTGTTTGACATAAATAAATAATCATTAAAAAAATTATTCTGCGTGGCAACAAGCCATAGCAGATAAGGCAAACTGGCCCCAGCTCATTGGTAAATATTAACCCTACTGCTAAATTCAAGCTGATAATATGCAGAACCTGCCTGATATATGAATGAATGACTTGTATATCGCTACACATGCGAACTGAATCGCCTCTAGGCGCTTTTTCCAGCCAGTGTCTGCTTGGCTGGTGCGGTCATTTTACCCCGTAGGATCTCGACACGCTTGGGACACACAGTCATACACACAGATATACATATATATACTGGGCCAATTTGGACCAGATCCAATTTACCTACCAGCAGGTCTTTTATATATAGAGTTCTTTTAGGAAAATGCTCTGACTGAGTAACTCTAGAAAGTCCAGTAAGAACACAAATTCACTCCCTCAATCCACATTTACTAAATTGTCCTGTTAAGTAATCATGTATACCAGTAATTATATGTCATATGCCGAATAAATAGAGGTTTTTGTAGTTTAGAAAACAAAAGAGGAAAGCATGTCTAGTGTAAAACACATAAAATATTATAATTTCTCACCAGAGGTCCTGGTGGTCCTTTGTCTCCTTTATCACCCTAGATTAAAATAAGAAAAAAAAATCATCTACTGTTTCCAATTTTATATAAGAATAAATAAAAAGGACTAAAGATCTTTGGTAACAGTGTGATCATAAAACAATCTATACACTACACAGTGGCAGACATGAACTACAAAAGACCTTGTGCAGAATACCCACCATTCGGTGGCCATCATATCTGGAACATGTACACAACCGCCTGTCAGGATTCCAACATTTCTACAACTGTCCATACTTTTTTCACTCTATACATCCTAAGGGGTAAACTCCTCATAAGAATGGAGTCTTGATTTATACTAGTGTATGGCACACCAGTGGGGAATTCCCAATTCACAACATGGCTGTGACAGATTGACCTTAAATTTTAAGCCATATCACTGTTGTTAACTGCATATATATTACAGAAGAATGCCTAGGTAGTTATCTCTCACTTTATGGTGAATTCTCCATGAGACTACACGACAGACTTTATAGGGATAAAGTTGACTTGGTTGAAAAGATAGAAGGAAATATCTCCACCAAAACCCTAGCTAGTAATTGATGGGCGCTGAATTCTACTTTGCTATACCTAAAACAAAAAAAACAAAAAAATAGTTTGGACTTGGTTTTTATCAACACTTACTTCTCCATATCAAATGTGTATGTATGCTCTTTGCCTTCCAGCTTCAGCCATATCATGTCATGTGTCAGAAAACATGCTTATGTGTCAGAAAAACACATAGGAACCCTACATGGTGCCCGGCTTCAAAGTATATACTGTATCATTCTAGGCGAAGGGGCCAGCCCTAACCCTCCTTCACTGTTCTTATGGGCCCTTTCATTTTTTGTAGTACCGACATCATATCCCAGACTCCACAGACAAAAGAGTTGATTTACTAAAGGCAAAAAAGCTGTTCACTTTGCAAGGCAAGATGCACTTTGCAGGGGAATGTTGTTTATTTTTCTTGCATATGATTGCATATTTGTTGCAAATTGAAACTTTACCACATTCACTAAATTCTAGGGTAAGCTCCTTTGCAAAGGGCAACTTCCCTTGCAAAGTGAACTGCCTATTTGCTTTAAGTAAATCAGCCCCAATATGCCCATACTTAAATGTACATACTTAGAGAGAGCATGTGCATGTGATAGGCAGAAGTCAAAGAAGGCATCTGTTAACTGCAAAGCATGCTATAGGTCTTGTAGTAAAATGATGAATGGCACCTATCAAAGTTCATGCTAGCGATATGTCTCACCAGCACACCTCCATATTTGAAGAATTATGTTGTCATTCAATCCTTCTTAGAACCGCCAAATTACAATCAACATTCCAGGTTTAAACACACTTTTATTTTTTTATGGCTAAGACACCTTTTTACCATAAAAAGTTACCCTGTGCTGTCCTGAAATTTTAGTGTAAGGATTCTGTAGATGATTGAAAATAAAATAATTAGTTTACTTATTAAGATGTCCTGGTGAATGCTCTTCCAAGCATTCAGATATCCATGGCACCACTAGAGAACAACAGGCTGCTGGTGGGAACTGGCAACCAGGACAACAGATGGCAGTCTGAAAATGTTTGTACATGCTCATGGTAGCCTATAAAAATGTTAGTTATGTAGTCTGGTCTAAAAATTGCAGGAATAGAATAAAGCGTAATTAATGTTAATGAACATATAATTTCCAAATATCTCTTACCTGACAGCAAAATCTAATAGTAACTCTGCACAGTTTCTAATAGACATGTGCACACTGAAATATTTTGTTTCGGAATGTAGTTTTTATTTATTTTGTTTCATTAAAAATTGCATTAGTCCGAAAATCCAAATTAATTAAGGTGGAATCTGTCATTGAAGGCTTATGGTGTCTGTCGAATGTTCTAAGAAGATTTGACGGAGCAGCTAAACTGTACGACGCTGCAATTGTACATTTCCGGTCGAATGTTCCGCCTACAAGCTATAGAAGAATTCTAATGTTGTATGACTCTAGTAATAATATTTATAAATTATTATTTCTAGTCAACCAACATTCAAATTCTTCTATAGCCTATGGGCCGAGCATTTGACCAGAAATGTACGATTGCGGTGTCGTACAGTTTAACTGCTCCGTCGAATCTTCTTAGAGCTTTCGACAGACACCATAAGCCTTCGATGAAAGATTCAAAGTTTTTATGTTTTTCGCTGCTTCATGAAATCTTCGTCGTTCATGTCGAATGGTCTACCCCAACACTGTCCAAGGAAAGAAGATATAAAGTGACCCCAGATGGTGTACCATATACCTTCTTTCCTTGGGACCTTGGCCCCTCTCTTTTGTCAGTGTGTTTTCAGGAATGTTTTTTTATGTGAGTGTAATATATATATATTTATATATATAAAAAAACATGCAGTTTTGGTGCTCCTACTTACTGGAGGTCCCCGTGGTCCTGGGTAGCTGATACCAGGTCTTCCTCTGTCTCCCTAAAAAAAAAATGCAATTGCATTAACAGACTGCATAGAAATGGCATCATAAAATAGTTATCTTGCTGCCTTTGGGGGGAACAGAATGACATTTTCTTCACTGTTAGAGCAAACCAGAGCACACCTTTTAGGGTTTTTATGTTTTCCTCTACATCTTGAGGACACTGTGTGTACTTTTCATTTGTTTGGGATTAGGAATTCTACGGATACAAAGTCTTTTTTTTTTTTTTTTTTTTTTGTGGTTGAACTCAATAGATTGGTGTCTTTAACATTGTCTTTAGCCATTTGGCCAATGACAGACTGCCAGTAATAATAGGTGTAGCTATAATAGGTGAGTAGGCGTTATATTTAAATTTAATGTTATCTGAGCTGTAGTTACCTCAGAATGATTATGTGTCAGTTCAGCTGCGCTGTGCATTTTTTCCACATTTTGGGTCAAGGTTGGAAATACAGCATGCTGGATGTATTGAGTGGGACAACCCAGTAGGAGTTTTCCTGTCGCTGGGCATTCTGGGAGAGGGTACTTAAGGTACAGACACTGTTTATTGGGAGACTCTGACCTGATGCCCCTCCTGGCCTAAGGTGTGTCGTGGCAGTTCTTCTGTCTCGAGACCTGCTGGCCCGAGGCTTTGTTACTGAAAGTAGGCCCAGGAGTCCTGGGGCCTACTGATACAGAGGTGGTCCTGTGCTGTCTCGCCTGCGGGGAGAAGCCGATCAATTGGAGGAACCAGGGGAGGACTTTTCCCAGAGAGGACTGAGCACAAAGGATGGTATCTCAGGAAGAGCCTGGAAACTCAATTGGAGGACACCGCTTCACAGTATCGCCGGATGGCTGAAAGAAACAGATACTTTGTAGCTATTGTTTGAATTTTGGGATTATTCGGTTGAACAGTTCTCTGGCAGAGGATTATACAACAACTTTACTTTATTCATCAAGTCTGTGGCAGAGACGTTGACCGAGTGACGCACCAGCTGCTAGGTCAGTGAGAGAGGCCTATCCGGTGGTTGCTAGTTCCAGTGTGGAGACTGTTTGTCCTCAGGATTCAAGAGAGTACCCGTGATACGCAAAGCAAGGTATCTGAATCTCCCCTAACCCTCCATCCCTCTTCTTGAAGTTGATAATAAACATATTGGAAAAAAGAGAACAGCGGGGTAGGGGCAGACTCAAAAACTAACCAGCAGCTTCTACGGGGGTAGTGCTACATAGGTAAACAGTGAGAAAAGATAGTCAAAATTCCTAGGAGTTAAAGAGGGATGGAAACCACATAAAAGGCCTATAAATACGGGCCCAGATTCAGGTAGATTCACGCAATATTTGCGTGGGCAAAGGGCAACGAGTTTTGCTCTGCGCCCACGCAAATATTTTGAAATGCCCGCGATTCACGGAGCAGTAGCTCCGTAAATTGCGCGGGCGATATGCAAAATAGCCGGGCGTAAGGCTGCCTAATGTAAATGATCCCGCCGGGGGCGGGAATCATTTAAATTAGGCGCGCTCCCGCGCCGAGCTAACAGCGCATGCTCCGTCGGGAAACTTTCCCGACGTGCATTGCGGCAAATGACGTCGCAAGGACGTCATTTGCTTCTAAGTGAACGTGAATGGCGTCCAGCGCCATTCACGATTCACTTACGTAAACGACGTGAAATTTAAATTTCACGAGCGGGAAGCGCAGCTATACTTTAGCATTGGTTGCCCCTGCTATAGCAGGAGCAACCTTGCGCTAAAGTCGCCGTACGGAAACTCCGTACCTTGCGTGCGCAGGGCCCGCGCAACTTTTGTGAATCGGTGGTAGTATGCAATTTGCATACTATACGCCGATCACAATGGCCGCGCCCCCTAGCGGCCAACGCAAGAATGAATCCTGAGATATGAAGGCATAAGGAGGCTTATGTCTGTCATATCCTAGGCTGCAGTCGGTGTAACGAGGTTCCTGAATCAGGAGCACTCGTTACACCGGAGCAAGTAAGCACTTGCGCCGCGCAACCTATGGTTGCACGGGCGCAAGTGCTTCTTGAATCTGGGCCAAAGTGTTTATTATATATGCATGTCTACCTTAGGTCCTGATGCTCCCGGGTTTCCTCTTTCTCCCATGTCTCCTGGGTCTCCACGTGAACCCTGCATAAGAAACATTATTGTTAAACTACAGGGGAACAAAACATATTAGATCTAAAGTGTTAAGAAAACCAGGATTGGGTAGAAACCAGTGTCTGCAGAAGCAGATATAGCTCAGGAATATGCAAACAATTCATTAGTTAAAACAATGTGAGTATTAGAATATTTAAACATGACTATGGAAGAGATCAAAAACTCAACGATGAGTAGCTTTATTCAGAACAATTTCGAAATCAGCAGAACTGGCAGATTTTTTTTTTATACATGACTGCTAATTTGTCTATTCTTCATAGATACATAAAAGCAGGACTAATTAAATAACATGATTCTTCACAGATAAGACAGATCTATAAGCAAATATTCTGTCAAATTTCATATTAGACAGCAACAGATTTGATTCAAACCACCACTAGGAATGATGTATTAAATCGGTAGTATTCAGATAAAGTAATAAATAGAAGCACCATCATGCAGCGAATAGCTGCATACAATACTCTCAAATAGATACCTTGCTAAAGAGACTATTTATAAAAAAAATACTTTACCCTTTCTTAGTACCTTATGTGGATTACTATTTACACATGATTGCTGTACCACAATGAAACAGAGTGCATAATTGCACTAAGTGTATGCTACCCCAACATTTCATGTTACTGATATATGTCTGTTGCACTATGTATTTGTGTTAAAAAGTATCCTGTTCTCATTGTATTTCTTCCTTTGTGCAAAATACCTGGTGTTCCTGCCCTTCCCCCTGCTTTCCTATTTCAAAATGACCATGCTAGTCATAGATGCACATCCTTCCCAGCATGGTCAGTTAGATAGCTGAGAGCACAGCCTGCCTGTTCTCCAAAGGTAAAGACTTGCTCTTTCTCTGCCTGTTTACACACTCCTCCATGCAATATCCACCCCACCTCTCCAAGCCTCTTTTGGAGCAGAACAGAAGTCATGTGATCACTTATAAACAATAATAAAAAATAAAACAAATATATATATATATATATATATATATATATATATATATATAAACTATACACACAAATGTTTTGCCTTTCATTTCTATGTTAAAGTGAATGGATTGTTTTACAAAGTAAGGGCTCATATATACATTAAACAAGGACAGGGTATAACATAACAAGCATACTTACATTTTTGCCAGGCACTCCAACTGTTCCCTGCCCTCCCCTTGGTCCCGGAGCTCCACGATCACCCTTTAAGGAGAGAATTGGATTAGTATACAGTTTAATCACCACAGCCTCCAGTACAAGCATAGCTGTGGATTTTATACACACCATTAATATACTTCCATTTATTACTCCTAGGCTAAACTTGGAGGCATTTGTGAATGTATTCATTCACTATTAGGATCCAATCACAGCACAGGAAACACGTCTATTCACAGTGCAATTCAACACACACATTCTGAATAAGCTGTAGATGCACTTTAATGCGCACGCTCTATTTGTGCAGTGCCTTTGCATTTGGGTGATGCCCTGTAGGGCACTGTTTATGTGCGCTGGGATGCTATTAAGAATGCATGGCAACACACTCCAACACATATATATGTGTCCTGCCAGTCACCGTTCTCTGCCTTGCCCCTGCAGCGCTCACTGGAGAGCTGGACTGTTGAGGGGATGAGAGCGGCTGGCTCAGGCTCTCAGCTGCCAATCAGATATCTGGGTAGATCAACATTATTGCTGGGATTCTTCCACAGCCTGGAGCGGCTCTGTGTTGTCAGTGGACAGCAGACTTTAGCTTGCTGTGGGCTGATGCTGGGCCACAGAAGTTCAAAGGCAAGTTCTCTTCAATGACCTAGAAGAGAAGTATAACCAGAAAAGCTTTGGCCATACTTCTCCTTTAAGAAGGCTAATATTACAAGGATACAGGTAAGACTTATATAATATTATAGATGATTTCACAGCGGTCAAGCCAACAGATTTATTATGGAGAAAGTTACTTAGCTAGGTGTCAGAATTTAGTATCTACCTTTGCTCCTTTTAGGCCAGCTTCTCCACCAAGTCCTCGTGGACCCTCTGAACCAGGATCTCCCTGAAACCAAAATACATTATGACATCACATCCACCATGGTCATTTTAATAATTTATTGCTGCAACACATTTTAATGTAACTATTTTATTCACCTTCTCTCCTTTGGGTCCATCAGTACCTGCACCTCCCTTGGTACCAGGATCTCCTCTGCGACCCTAGATAAAGATATGAAATGAATAAAAGCCTAATGCAGCAAAAGATCTTGGCTAGGGAACCACAATATACTGCAAGTGTGTAAGTGAACCACATAGACAACAACATAGTACAAACAGTGGGCAGTGAACAATAAGCAGCAATAATTGAGAAAATAATGTCTCACTGGCTCTCCTTTTGGTCCTGATGTTCCAGGTCCTCCTTTATTTCCTTTTATACCTGTTCCTCCAGGAGCCCCAGAATTTCCACCGAGACCCTGAAAGATATAAAGAGACTTGTGTTAGAGCAGTAAATGCTTTATGTTTTTGAAGACCATACAACACTGCAATAATACAAAAACTACAGTTTCGTTCCTAAAATATAATTTCTATGGTGCCTCCATGCCTCTTACTGGATATGGCAACATGACTCCTCCCCCCTTAGGATAATTGGGGCTTATTACCTTATTTATTAAATGCATTCTGACGTCTAAGCTAGAATGACGTTGGGCTCCCTTCTGGGATATCTACGTAACAAATCCCAGGTGGCAGCTTCGCTAATGGGTACATGCCAAATGTTCAAAGACGGTGCAGAGGGACAGAATCAGTGTATTGGTGGACTGAAGTTCCTCTTCAAAGCCTCAGGCCTCGTACACACGACCGAGTTTCTCGGCAAAAAACAACAAGAAACTTGCTGGGATTTTTTTTTTGCCGAGGAAACCGGTCGTGTGTACATTTTTCGACGAGGAAACTGTCGAGGAGCCAAAAAGAGAGCATGTCTTCTTTTTCCTCGACGGGAATGGAGAAACTTGCCTTGTCGAGTTCCTCGACAGCCTAACAAGGAACTCGACGAGGAAAACGATGTGTTTCGCCCGTCGAGTTCCTTGGTCGTGTGTACGAGGCTTCAGAATGTCAAAAATAAGTATTGGGAAATTCTGAACATGGCTTAAGTAAGGCCACAGACCTGTGGGTTATGGTCTCAGCTCTTCCAACCTTGTAGAGAGGTAATGAACAACAATGTGTGTGGACATTGAATGGTATAGTTTGTTAACCACTTTAACTCCAGAAGATTTTACCCCCTTCATGACCAGGTCATCTTTTGCTATTCGGCACTGCACTACTTTTACCGGCGATTACGCGGTCATGCAACATTGTACCCAAGCAAAATGTTTATAATTATTTTCACACAAATAGAACGTTCTTTTGGTGGCATTTGATCGCCACTGGGTTTTTTATTTTTTGTGATACAAACCAAATAAGACTGAATTGTTTTTTTTTTAAATACAAATATATATATTTTTTTGCACTAAAACATATCCAATCAAAACATTTAAAAACATCGAATTTCTTCATAAACTTTGGGCAAAATGTATTCTGCTACATGTTCTTGATATAAAAAAAAAGAAATTCTAACAAGTGTTGATTGGTTTGCATGAAAGTTATAGCGCCTACAAACTATGGGATATATATTAGAATTTTTTCATACCTCTAATATTGGGGATCAATGATTTAAAATTCGATAGTTCTGCGGGAAATCTGACACTAACTAACGCTGGGGGGAACTGACATCACCAGGGACAATAATACAGTGATAATACTACACATTGCCACTGTACTTAACTAATAGGGCACCCTAAACCTGGAATTAGGCAGCGATGTACAGGCACGTCGCTTTGCTTACAGCCCCCACTCATCCGCAGTACATTGCAGGTGGGCAGTCACTGAGTGGTTATGTTGAACTCGTAGTAGAGACTCTGGGATACTCTGTGTTTTCTTGCTCCAAGTGAGCTTGTTATAGTTACGGTAAATAGAGGAAATTAACACAGTCTTAGAGGGTTACAAAAGTGGCTTTGGCTGGTATTAATGAGGAATATGTCATATGATAATAAGCTTATTTGCATAAATGATCAAAATGGTATAAATATATCCTTAAATGTGAACAATTTAACACTTTCCTTTATGCTGTTAAAGTGCCATGTACAGCATACTGTATATGTTTAATAAACTGAAGCTGAAAAGGATAGGACACTAGCAAAAAATAGGTTAGTCTTAAGCCTCGTACACACGACCGAGTTTCTGGGCAAAAACCAGCAAGAAACTTGCTGGAAGATATTTTTTTGCCGAGGAAAACGGTCGTGTGTACATTTTCGTCGAGGAAACTTTTAGAGAAACTCGACGAGCCAAAAAGAGAGCAAGTTCTCTATTTCCTCAACGGGAATGGAGAAACTTGCCTTGTCGAGTTCCTCGACAGCCTGAGAAGGAACTCGACGAGGAAAACAATGTGTTTCGCCCGTCAAGTTCCTCGGTCGTGTGTACGAATCTTCAGGGTACATTCACACTGAAGCGCTGGGTGTGTCAGCGCTAAAATGGCCCTATTTTTACCGGCCCTTTACCGTCGTTTTTGCCGTTATTTTCGGCTGCTAGCGTCGCGGTTTTAACCCCTGCTAGCCTTGAAAAAGGGTTAAACCCGCCCGCAAAAACGCTGCTTTGCGGGTGGTTTGGAGGCGCTGCCCCATTGATTTCAATGGGCAGGGGCACTGTAGAAGCAGTATATTCACTGCTCCTACAGCGCCTCAAAGATGCGGCTGGCAGGACTTTTTTTTACCGTCCTGCCAGCGCAACGCTCCAGTTTGAAAGCCCTCAGGCTTTCACACTGGATATAAAGGAGCGGCTCTTTCAGGGCGTTTTGCAGGTGCTATTTTTAGCGCAATAGCGCCTGCAAAGCGCCTCAGTGTGAAAGCAGCCTTAATCACACTAGCGAAAAATTTGACATCCTGATAATCGAAGGCTGTTATCCTGGACTGGCCTACAGATTTAAGTTTGCCACTGACCAATCCCCCTGAAGGTGTCCTTATAATCCAAAAGTTAAAGACTTCATGTGTCCCTCAATCAGTGAGAAAAAAATAGACCTTATTTATGCATTTTTAAAAGAAGAGAATGTTGAAGTATAAATATGAAAAAATGAATCTAGCTACATAATATGTTTGGAATATAATATTGTAAATGAGAGAATATGTAAATTATGGAAAATATACGAATGACAGTTCAGACCAATATGTAGTGCAAAATATCTAAAAGTACCAGGGAGTAAAATCATAAGAATTAATAAAAGTGGCAATAAAATTAGCTTATGTGATGCTCAAACTGCAATAGCCAAGCTACCTATAACATAATATGAAACTAAAGTCAAAATCTATACTCAAATATAGAAAAAAGTAAATAATCTGATGGTGATGGAAGGGGTTTCTATGATAAGCATATTTCAAAAGTTCCATTGAGAAAGTTCAGGTAGTAAGTGACACAGAAAGTGTAAAATGTTTCAATGTTAGGTTACCTTATCTCCTTTCTCTCCGAATGGCCCTGGCGGTCCGTTACGTCCAGACCTTCCAGCATCACCCTGGAAAAAGAAACCCTCAAATATTAACAATCTAAAAAGAGGTCCATTAAGTAGTCAAGCATGTGGTTATAACAATAAGCTAAGACATGATAAAGAGACTTCCACATTACATTGTGTATGTGTAGACACTAACAAACTAAGTAGAGTTCCCCAACACTTCTATACTTTTTTATTTTATTTTGTAATCAAATGCAGAAATTACGAAAAAGTAATGTACAGTAAGTTGACTGTATCCTATATGCATGATTGGCAGAATTATTACGTGATTCAAGTTGCTACGTTTAATTTGTCACAGATCTTTGGGCTCCCTCTAGTGGGGATTTTTTGAGTAGCACCCCTATATTTAGGAAACAATGTGCCATTGAGACTTAAGGGTTATTTACAAAAACATAAGAAAAGAAGTACAAAATCAGCAGTTGCTGCTTATTGTAGCCAAACTAATTTAATCTCTGGAAACATGAAACAAAGAATCAGGTTGGTTACCATGGGTGTTTTCTCACTTTTTCACATTTTTTTCTCTTATTTTTTAAACAATTATAAAGTGCCATCTCAACACAAAATAACTTTCAACATTTTTACCTATCCATTGTAGATCACCAAAAACTTCTCAGTAGACATGATACAGTATATGTGAGTATATGCAAGGTATAGACTAGTGATATGGCTACTCTGGAAGATGCCAGGGAGCTAAAAAACATAAATGTATTTATGGGCTGGTATGAGTACCTGTCATCTGTCCAGCCTTAGTGGGCAAGTTTTAAACAAAAGGTGTACTGAGGAATTACAGAGGCTGGCCTTGCCAAATCCTCTTTCTGGTTGCCTTGCTGATCTAGTGGCTTCCATGCTTTTCTTTGTTGGATTCCCAGCCTTGGGATTAGCGCACCAATGAGAAATTAGATTTTTATTATGGCAGGTTTTATTTTGTTGTCCAAATAAAACTCTTACTGTAGCCTTATCGTAATCAAAGTATAACTAAATGCAAGGCTTTTTTTTTTTTAGTTTTGGATAAAGTGGAGAGGGTGTAGAACATCTGTCAGTTTTTATTGCTGTCTGTGTTCCCCTTAGGGAGATAAACTCTCTCTGTTTGTCCTGTTTGTATCACTGAACGTATAAGAATAGAGGACAATGCTTCCAATGGGACCATTAGTTCTGGTGACCCTGGTGACCATCAGTGATCTTCTCACTTTGGAGGAATTTCTTCTCACTTTCTGTTTTGGTAATGGGACAGGAAGTGAAGAAAAATCTCCCCAATGGGACAAGGATTGACAAAAAAAAGACTGACAGGGGTTATCCTTCTGTTAGCTCAGACAAGCTGTGTAAAATCTGTACTTTTAATGGATGTAAACTGCAAATAATTAGGGAGATCCAATGTAGAAGGATTTGTTTAATCTCTGTGTATTACCTGAGGCTGGTCACTTCATTCAACATATGTAATGGGTTACAACCACTTTAATTCTTGATTTACAACCGATCACTAAAACAGCGTGGGTCCATGAGTATAAGTGTAGCGCCCCCTTACTTTCAGTATGGGCACTACGCTAAAGTTAGTGGGGAATGGGAGAGTTATCTTGCTCCCATTCACTATTTGTTTAAATTTTGGGACTTCTGTCATTCCAGAAATGTCCACTGGGTCAGTCTGTGGTCCAGGGATGCAATGTCATCCCTGGCCAGCAGTTGGCGCCAGAGGGGTTCTGGCAGAGTAAGTTTCTCCAGCAGCCAATCAGAGGAGCTTTTCCCTCGCGGGGCATGCTGGAGAGGAGTATATCTGTGACAGGTGTCATGTGTTCTAAAATCTTCGCGGGGTCCCCGTTCCAGGTGTGGCATCCACCTTCAGGGTGCGCACATCCATGGACCCCGCCGGCGTGGCCCACCTGGCCATAATTGCAGACTACTCGGGACCTCATCCGGAGGTACAAGGAGACCCCAGTGACTGGCTGGGTTCCCGGTTCTATTGAAAGGATCCCAGGCTGGGTGCCGTTCGATTGGGGAGTCAGTTTGAGGAGGACCCGGAGGCAGGTCGTCCAACAGAGCCTGAACAAACCAATTGGGGATCCGGTGACCAGAGTACTGACAGGTATGTTTGCTGTCATCTGGTGACCGATGCAGAAATCTACTGGGAGGATTCGCTCCATCTATCTATCTAGCTCAGTTGTTGTAATTGGCCTGTGGCACATGCCCGAGCCGGGTCTGTGAGAGAGGCCCGTTCCTCCCAGAAATCCTAAGTGACATCTCGGCTGCCAGGCCTGTAAAAATAGGGTCTGTCCGGGGGCACTTTACCCACTCAGTTAGAGTGGCGACGAGTTACAAACTGGTACTACGCAGAGCAGTACTGACTGCTCTATTTAATATCCAGGCCTGATACTGCAAGGTTCTTCCTCTCTATCTATTCATCAACTTTGCCCTTCCCAATTGATGTTGATGTTGGCCGTGTTGGCCTGGAAAATAAAGCATTGGAAAAAACCTTTATTCACTGTCTGGACCTTCGCTCACTGTTTGTCTCTACAATTGCACCCCTAGACAACGCTAGGGTAACTTAATAGGCCGTTTCCAAATCAACCAGCGGTTCCTTCGGGGGTAGCGCTACATAAGAGTTTATAAAAATCGAATGAAAATGATCATTGGGAATATTTGCTGTATATCTTGCAAAGGCAAGATCTTGTTAGGTGAATAAACAGATGTAAGCCATCTTGAATGTAAATAAAGCCTTCTGTGATGTCTTATCTCCTATGGCTGAAAACATAAAGAAACCACACACCTTTGGTCCAGCGTCTCCATCATCTCCTCTGTCTCCAGCATCTCCTGCATAGCCATGAGGGCCCTGAAGAATAAATAATATACATATGTAAAATTTCAAAGTACAGAATATGTTTAAAAATGTCTATAGTATTAGTGGTTTCTATAAACACAGGAGCACATATAAACTCCCAAAGTCACCCAATAACATAACCTAATCAAGCAAAGCACAGTTTTCCTGCTCTGCCCTGACTCTCCAACCAAGTCCAATGTAAGCTGACAATGATCTTTTGTCAGATCCAAGTGTAACTTTATTTCAGAAGGGCAACAGGTACACAACCAGCAGCTTGGTTATGTACCTGGTACCATTCAGAAATCAATCTATGCTTGGATTATTTGTCAATTGTCGAAATATTTACCTGTACTAGCAATGCACAACTCATTTATTCTGTACATAGCAGATACCCCTTTAAAAAAATTGGCATGGCTATGGCTAAGCAGTTATCCTAATTTGCCTTGCTTATTTTAACTCCAATGAAGTTATCTTGTTATAACGTACCAAGTCTGTCCCCGGTTTTGTCCCCGGATTGGATTTGAACAGGGGTTGGGGCAATTTCAATGACAGTCAGTGCAGAATAAAAAAAAAAATCTGAATTACACCCCCCCCCCCGCTCCTCTGCTCCTTCTAGCTTAGGGGGGTGTATTTTTTCCATTATTTGTGCCCCTTTCTGATGATCATGTGCTGGTCAGAGCGGCGAGACTCTTTTTTCAGTTTCGGGTGCATGCCCATTCAGCTCCACTCCCATGTTCTTCTGCCTTGGCTCAAGTCCCAGCCACAGCCACCTGCCTGCTTATCTCCTTGCCTTCCCTGGCGGAGTGATCTTCCTCTGCTCCCCACCCAGTAGCAGCCAGGGCCCAGAGAGTAAGACTTGATAGGCTGTGAGGCGTGTGGCAGCGGTGACGGGCAGAGAGTTGCTGATTTCCACCATTACTAGTAAAAAAATAAATATGTCCCTGGATTGCATTTACAAAATCTGGTCACCTTACTGTATATGGATATGAGAGGTCAAGGTACGTACTATGCATGGCTGCCTGTTAGGGAAGTTCACTTAGCTTAGCTTATTAATACTCAAATTGTAAATCTATCAGATGAAATGGTCATTGCTTCTTTCTTTAGAACAAAGCAGTACATGATGACTTTCAGAGGTAGGTTCCTGTTAACGTTGTCAGGGCTGTATTCAGACATTATGCTAATCTAGGCTCCTGCGGTCAATGTTTTTTTTTTTCTAACAGATTCCTCATGCTTTTCTTTTTGCACTAGTTAATACAAAAATACAACTGTTAAAGGGGTTGTAAAGGTAAATGTTTTTTCAACTAAATGCATTCTATACATTAAGGTGAAAAAACATCCGAGTATTAGCGCCCCCCCCCAGCCCCCCCGATTACTTACCTGACCCCTCGAAAGTCCGGCGCCGTGAAAGAGCAGACTTCTCACCCGTCTTCCCGGCTCATTAATTGGTTGATTGAACGCAGCGCAGCCATTGGCGTGCCGGGGCCGAGTGATACAGTGAGCGGCTATGGCCACCGGTTGTATCACTGGAGCGCGCCCACAAGCACTCAACATCATGCAAGCTCGCTTGCATTAAGGTGTTGAGTAGTTGCGGGGGGGAGCCGAGACAACCGCCGAAGGACCCCATAAAACCAGGTTCGGGGCCACTCTGTGCAAAACGAGCTGCACAGTGGAGGTAAGTATAACATGTTTGTTATTTAAAAAAATATATATATATTTCTTTAGTGATCCTTTAAGTCAGTACACTATTTGAATTGAAAGTTCTATACCTTATGGTATATATGACCCTGAAAGCTTACCTTATCTCCAGGATCACCCTTACAGCCAGGAGAACCAATTCGACCCGTTTTACCCTAAAAAAAATATTAAAATTGGCCGTCAGTGACATTGATTTATTATTATCTGTTAAAATGTAAACAATTTTATCCTTTATTTAACACACACTGAAAAGCTGTGTAATAAAATTGCATTTCAAACAGTAAAAACACACGGTTATTTATTATCTTCATATTCGTTTTAGCTTGTACATTGTTGTTCGGGCTAAATGATGCCCGATTTTATACAGTATCTGTCTACAAAATTTGACAATTATCTTCTTCTTTTTATGTTAATTCTAATACATTTGTATATTTACTATATACAGTCTTATTACAGTGAAGATAGAGATTTGCACCTACCTTCTGTCCATCTGTACCATTTCTTCCAGCCACCCCACCTGATCCCTGTGTCATAAGGAAAAAAAAGTTAATAAAGCACAAACTTCAACCTCTGAACCCTTTAATTACACCCATCCACCAAACTACTTACCTTTCTTCCATCTGCTCCAAAATCTCCCTGTGAAACACAAGGCAAAGACAGTTACAGGTGACCAACCACACTTACCATATCAACCATGACTGATGAAGGAATTATTTTTTTACCTTTTCACCTTTCAACCCTGAAACACCCTAAAAGAGAAGGAAATGTGGTTATATAATATCACTTATAATGAGAACAGTACATTGGTGATAAATGTAGTTCTTTTGAACTTCAAACCTTGGGCCCAGGATATCCAATTGGTCCTTCAATTCCAGGGTCTCCCTAAAAGAGAAGAGATCAAGACATGAGCACAGTCAACTATTAGGTCAGGTAGATTACCTGCTTTCTAGTACATACATTTCTTACTGACCTGCCGTCCTTTTGGTCCAAAGCCTCCAGGTTCACCAGCATTTCCTTTGGCACCCTAAAAAATATAAGAGAAAAGACCAGGTATGGAAGTAAGCAGAGGTATTCAGAAATGTGATCAAAGCATGCTTTAATGCTTCACGTTCTTCTGCAGATGTCTCTGTAAGGTATATACTCAAAGAAAAAAAAAAAAACCTTTCTACGAGTTTGATATAAGTCCAGTCTTGAAAATCTTTACTGACCTATTATATTAATTTGTACAGGTGGGTGAACAATTTGAGCCAAACAAAAGTTCGGACTAAACATCGCCTGTTTGGTGAACACCGGTATTTGCGGGGGGCGCTCGATGGGATGTTCGCTGCCGAGCGCCCCACAATGCCAATCATGGCATAGTGAATAGCAGTGAATCACTGTGTCTTTAACAATGGATGAGCCATCAGCGGTCAACTGAATAAAAAAAAAAAACATTGCCAGCAATAGAAAAAATTTAATAAAAAAATGGCTGGACTGCATGCTTAGATAAGGGTCTAGTATGGATTTTGAGGGGAAACCCACACAGTTTTTATATTTTTTTGGGCGTGGGGTTCCCCATAAAATCCATAGCAGACTCAAAGGGCCTGGTATGGATTGGGGGGGGGGCCCCACACTGTTTTTGTTTCGCATTTTTGTATTGCCAGAAATGGTATTGCATTGTCGGCAATTTAATTTATACATAGTACAGATGCGCCACTTTACAGGCAGACTAAGGGGACCCCATGGCACTATTTTCTAACAAATTTATCATTTTTATTGTTTTACTTTAACCACTTAAGCCCCGGATCATATTGCTGGTCAAAGACCAGGCCACTTTTGCGATTCGGCACTGTGTCGCTTTAACTGACAATTGCGTGGTCGTGCGATGTGGCTCCCAAACAAAATTGGCGTCTTTTTTTTCCCACAAATAGAGCTTTCTTTTTGGTGGTATTTAATCACCTCTAAGGTTTTTAGTTTTTGCGCTATAAACAAAAATAGAGCAGCGCTATAAACAAAAATAGAGTAATACACCTGAAGTTATTTTTTTTAAACTTGAAGGAGATCTAAAACCTGACATTTTTGGGCATGTAACACAAATAGTTTGCACTGCAAACTTTGCAGATAACTAAAGAAAAGAGAATCAGTTGTATAGGGGTAAATGTTTATAGGTTACCTTTTGTCCTCTCTGTCCATCTACACCAGGGGGACCTGGAATCTCCAAGCAGTTCAGTTTATAGCACTGAAAGAAACAAAAGAGTAGCATGTATGAACAGGTATACAATATCAGCAACAACACGGCTAAATGTACACATACACCTGTAAGATCTAGATTTCATCTAAGATGCAAATACATATTTAGTGTATGTAATGACATGAAGTTTGCCTCCAATTGCTCCATTCACAGAGAATAATAGGTGTTCAGCTGCAATTTTCTGTCTATACACAATTAGACACTCTTAATTAAGACTGAATCACCGATATCATGCTGAAGTTTATAATTTTACAAAGGTGAACAGGTGTATGATATTCTTCATTACATATTAGGAAATTAGCACACTATTCTAGAGGTAAGTAGTGGTCACCCTAAACCCCTTTCTGATGAGCATGCCCTTTGGGCAATATATCCACAAAAATTTCAGTTGAGAGGAAGATTTTAAAAGAGAGGCAAAATAACATAGATGGATAGATGAAAAATATTGTGATACAAGGATGGCGTATTATGAAGAAGCTAAATACTACAAAATCTGGCCAAAGATGGATCAAAACTTAAGCCTCGTACACACGTCCGAGGAACTCGACGAGGGGAAACACATCGTATTGCTCTTCGAGTTCCTTGTGAAGCCGCCGAGAATCTCGGCGAGTCAAATTTTCCCATTCCCGTTGAGGAAAAAGAAAACATGCTTTCTTTTTGGCTCGACGAGATCCTCGACGGTTTCCTCGTCGAAAAGTGTACACACGACCGGTTTCCTCGGCAAAAAAAACAAAACAGCAAGCTTCTTGTTGGTTTTTGCTGAGAAACTCGGTCGTGTGTACGAGGCCTTAGCCAGTTCAACAGGGACTGGCCCAATTATGTGTGTCTTTTGGTCTGTTTCAGGTCCGAATTCAGCCCAAAATTCGGGCTGAAATTGGACCTGAAATGGTGAATGGAGACGCACCAGACTCCTGCTTTGAGCCGCTGCAATAAGGGTGCTTTAGATTTCAGTGTCTTTCTATGATGAAGTGGCAGTCCTAAATCTTCTGTCTGTTGGAAACAGGAGGATCTGATGTTTAATAATGAAGAGTTTAGATTCTAGTTTGCCCCATGTTTTCCAGGGTTCTCTGCAGTTTATGACCTATAGAGTCCCAATACTAGACTTTTGCAGCAACGTGCGACCCTATAGTAGTAGTGGTTCTCAACTCCTGTCCTCAGGACTAAGGATGAGCTCCGACATGTTCGTACAGTCCACGTGCAGAACCCCCCAGGAAGTCTGCATGGCGCTGCACTAACCACAGGCAGGGAGACATTTCCCGATCTCTGCAGCCGAGCGTCGGGACAACTTGTTAATTGATTAAATCTACTAACCACTAATTTATATATTTTATACGGTTTGGGATCAGTTTAAAGCGGAGCTCCACCCTAGTTTCGACATTAGCCTAATCATACTGCAGACTGTAAATAATGTTAAAACCGATGTTTTTAATTTTTATAAATGTACAGTACCTTTTATTTCATGGCGTTTCCTGTCTGCACAACTGCGGGTATTCTTCGGGTATTGCATCACTTCCCGTACCACGCAGTATGCTCTGGGAGCCTTTCTCATAGCTCCGAGTATTCATTTACATGTAGCTGTAGCTGACGCCGCTGCTCCCCGTTACAAGCGCGCATGCGCGGGATCAAGCGGTGGATGCTGGGAAATCAGCATCACATCAGCATCACCGCAACATGGAAGTGCCTGCTTGTGGGCTTCTAATGCCCACAGTTAAAATGGGAACGGCGCAACAAGAGGAATATAAATGAACATTGCACACAGAATGGCACAGCAGAGGACGTGGGACACCAAACTAGTGAGTTTATTTATTGAATGCCATTAACCAATACACTACCCCCAACAAAAAAAAAAGTTTAGGCATGGGAGATCCGCTTTAAGACTGACAATATAGAGTACACTGATGATATGCACACTTTATGTATTGTATTTGTAGGCTGGCATGTTGAAGGGGTATTCATTCTTGTGCTCACGCTCTTCTCCCCATCAAGTATAGTAAACAATGAGGTGTGTGACATCCAGCAATTTTTTTGGACCAGTACGAGTTGGCATACAAAAGTGGAGTTGTACCATCCATGGATTGGAAGGCTGGACGTGTGAATCACAGCATGAATGGGATGGGGAGATGGGGTACAACAAAGGTGTATTGAGCACAATGCCAGAGATTATACACAGGCCATACCCCCCCTCTAAGGAAGGCCCTATTTGGAAAGAAATGCATCAGTAACTATGTGGCTTGGTGCATCCGTGCCAGGCATGATAGCTCTAGCAATATGTCTACTGGGACCAGACATATGCATGAGTGTTGTGGTACTCGGCCTATGGGCTTTATGGTCAAATTACCTAGTTTATAATCCTCTCCCTAAAATTTTTGCCAAATGTGGTGTGTTGGTTAAACAAAAGCTCCTTGATGAAAAGATGAGAAGTACCAGGTAGCACTAGACTCTACCATGAGTATGCGGGTTAGCACTCAATGCAGTGGATGATCCAAAGATTTAGTATAACAAAACTCTCAGACTCTGGCCAGTTATATACTATCAAACCTGCATACATCCAATTTTGAGAAACTGCTCTGAAGATACAGTGCATGAGTACAATATAAATGTCCACTTGAGATATCCAGGAAAATAGCTCCTGTCCTTTGAGTGGTTTATATAAGTGCCCTTATACCAGCACATAATCTGTAGGCAACATCAGCCTTATGCACAATCTTGACATTTACGGTGTACAGTTTGGGTAATCACACCGATCACCACATTACCATTAAGAGGGAGACATTACTCATACTGAATGAACAGTTGCATGTCTCTCTACTAGAAGGAGGACCAGGGCAAGGGGTGGTTTATTGCAGGGATGTGGGCGCCCTGACCTTAACCCTAAAGGAAGGAGGGGCACAGTTTGGCATCTTTTCCCTTGGCGCTGGATGACCTTGTCCCGGCACTGACTAGGAGAATGAAACATCTGATCACTTGTATGTGATGATTATCTGACTATGATTTTATAACAAGTTTGGATTTCTTAGTACACAATAGCGTACCCAGTTGCTGCAGGGCTCACTGTTAGAAGGGTTGCATTGCGTACCACATTGGAATATACACAAATAATAAAGATCACGTGATCTTTATTGCAAGCAAAAAAATTGTGATTCTCTTTTTGGCCAGAATCGTGCAGCTCTATTACATTCTGTACAGCAGCTATTAAAACTAACAAGATTGGAGCTATATAAGCATACCTACAGAGAATGTTTTAAATCAGTGGTCTCCAAACTATGACCCAGGGGCCAGATACGGCCCTTTGCTTGCCTATATCTGGCCCTTGGGGCAATGTTCCTCTCAATGATACGAGACACCATTCCTCCCACTGACACCATTGATGGGGAATTTCTTCCTATTAATACCAATAATGAAGCTTTCCTACTGACTCCAATGATGGGGTACTTTTCCTCCCACTGACACAAATGATAGGGCACCATTTTCCTCACTGACAACAATGATGGGGTGCTATTCTTCCCACTGACACAAACGATGGGATACTATTCCTTCCATTGACACTAACATCTGGCCCACCTAAAGTCTGAAGGACAGAAGATTTGCCCTTTGTTTAAAATCTTTGGTGGCCCCCGGTTTTAAATATTTTTGGTTCAGCGTGTCATTTTGTTATATACTTTGATACAAAGAAAAAACAATATAATCAAATGTTATAATAAAGAATTGCGATTTGGATGTGATTAGTGGAAGAAGTGTAGTTGACCCAGATAGAGATATCTCCAGACTTTTGTTGGTGGTTTATACTATTTATAGTAAGAGTTTCCTCCATTTTGGTCAGATAGTTATATGTACTAAAAAATGTTTTGTAGTTTACTATATATTTGTTTATATCTATATCTACACATATCTGTGTGTATCATCTTACCTACAAAAATTACTAGTCAACTTATGTTTACATACCTCTCCATAAGCTTCGTGTTTCTGCAGAAAGATACAAAGATGCAGTTAGATTTCCAATGAATTCACAAAAATCATAATGTACTTAGAATAATAATCTAGTAGTCGAAGGGCAAAGTCTATGATCAGTAAACATTAAAACAATGGACCCATTCACACTTGTCTGCTCTGATACTTTGCATTTTGAATGAGCTGCCAATGCACTAGAGCAGACATGGTCATGCATTCCCATGCATTCTGATGTGAAGCAACGCAGATGTGTTGGGTTGGCATTCAAAATAAATGGTTCTGCATAATACACAGTGGCATACCTATGGAGACAGCCGCTGACCACAAATGCTGGAGTGGAGTTATTTTTACACCCTGCCACTGACCAGCATTGCTAGGGGAGTAATGTTTCTACCAATGACCACCAATGAAAGGGGAGATTATTACGGCCACTTACATCAATGCAGGGGGTTATTATTGTTGCCAAAGGCACCTATGTTGGAGAGTATTTTACTGCCACACTAAAAGCCATAAATCATGAAACGACACCCACACACCCAGATGTTCAGCAGGCAGCCATTATACACACCCCATTTTTCTTCTTGCTACCTTTGAGGCATCCCTCCTAACTATTTTCAGATGTAGGAAACATGCAGGAGGTGATGTATGTGAGCTCTTGCACATTGGGTGGGTTGACAATATAAGTTCAGTATAATTGCAGCCCTAAATACAGCTGCTGCTATCTGCCCTCCACCAGCTAATTCTATCCCACCACCCGACCCCCCCAACCATGGCCTCTTTGTTTTGTTGATGATGAATTGCCCTGGGTACTTATCATATGCATATTTTTAACCCCTTTATGACAGCTATTCAAATAAATGTGGCCTTAAAGCCAGGCTGCCACGTACACGCTGTCTTGTTCTGGGGTGTGCTTTATCTGAAGGTATTCATGATCAGCTGCTAGGATGGGCTCCAGATGAAGTCAGCACTGTGCAGCCAATCACAGAAACGCTCAATCAGGCGGCCCTTTTACCAACCCAAGTGCTACCGTGACATTTAAAACATTGGCTCTTGCCAATGTTAATGTTGGCTATACTTAAATATATTGTAGTGCAGCTAGTGCAAGTATCTGAATTTGACATTATATCATCCTCTTGTAATTCCCTCTACAGCAGTGAGAAAGCTAGGGGTAAGCTGCATGTAAATGAGCCGACAAGGGACATGTTGACAGGAGGGAAGAGCTTAGTGATCAGAGATATAACTTCATTAGTCAGGTGCTGCTCCTTCACTGTCCAATCAATGGGCTGGTGTAGGGAAGATGACACCTTTGTAACCAAAGAAAATTGTGCCATCCTCCTGGCTGTGCTGTGTTATAGTGCTGTGTAAAATTTTAGGACTGGATGGGCAGAAAAATCGAAATCGAAATAGTTTTGTGGGTACACAGCCCCCATGCACAGTATGTCATCTGTGTATTAAGATCTTTGCCTGGAGTTAAAGAGAATTTCCACCTCCCCCTGTAAAACAAAAAATAGAAGTCAGCAGCTACTGTAGCTGCTGACTTTTACTATAAGGGAACTTACCTGCCCAGGCATCCATCAGTGTCCTTACCAGGGATGGACTGGCCATCTGGACTACAGGGAGTTTCCCGGTGGGCCGATGGCTCAGTGGGCCAGCTTCAGTGACAGCGGACCGCCGCCCCCTCCGCTCCTCTGTCTCCCCTTTCCCACAGCGCTCACCTCCTCTCCCTCTCCGCAGCGTTCGCCTCCTCTCCCTCCCCGCAGCGTTCGCCTCCTCTCCCTCCCCGCAGCGTTCGCCTCCTCTCCCTCCCCGCAGCGTTCGCCTCCTCTTCCTCCCCGCAGCGTTCGCCTCCTCTCCCTCCCCGCAGCGTTCGCCTCCTCTCCCTCCCTGCAGCGTTCGCCTCCTCTCCCTGTCCGGCCACCCACATTGGAGAAACCTGTCAGTGGGCCGGTCTGGATGAAGTCCAGGGCCAAATTTTTGTCCCAGTCCAGCCCTGGTCCTTACCTACACCACCACCTTGGCTAAGGGAAGCCAGCAGTGAAATTGTGTGGCTTCATAACCGGTTTCCTACTGCACATGAGCAAATTGCGATGTTCTCTGTGAATAGGCTGGTTGCGGGGGAGAGGAGTACCAGGTACCCGCTGCCCCACAAAAGGTACCAAATTTGGGGTGGGAGGGGAGGAGGCAGACAAGCAGAGCTTCCCCTTTTGGGTGAAGCTAATGCTTTAAGCTTTTACCAAAAATAAGTGCTAACCATGTGATTCATTTGTTTCACAGTGTTTTTTAGACTGACACTCTGTGAAGTTTAGGTAAGCTACTTTCCAATGTGTGTTTCAAGGCACCGAACTTACCATAACTTGAATGATTTTGTCAATGGTTTTCTGATCGATCTCAGTTTGGTCATTGGGATTGGTCACTGTATATGCGTTCCTGAACAGCTCATAGGGTTGGCTTGCAATCTCCCTGAGACCAGACTCATACACATCACGACTTGCAGCTACAGAGAACAGCTTGATGCCTTTAGACTGGGCTGCTTCCACCTGTGCCTTCACTCCTCCGCATGGATTTCCAGTCACATGACCATCTGTGATCACTACTGCAAAATTGACCACATCCTGACCTTGGGTAGCCTGAGCCCTTATTGCAGCATCAATTAGTGCTGTCATATTAGAAATGGCGCAGTCAGTGAAGGTGCCCCGTCCAATATACTGGATTCCACGCAGTCGTGAAATATATTCATTCTTGTCGGCAGTAAGTTGGCTGTAGATTTGGACCTCATCTGAATAATGCAGACCACCATACACCCAGTTCAGAAGGATCTGGTCCTGGTAGGCAGCATTCTCCAGCTTTGCCAAGAAGGCTGGAATGAAACGCTTCATATGATCCAGCAAGCTCTGAATTGGAGCGGTCTGTAGAATTATACTTTCGGATGTATCAATGATGAAGAACACATTGACTGGACATTTGGTTTTATCTGTAAGAAAGTATCAAAGAATATGTTAGTGCTGAGTGAGCTTGTGCCTGGCAATGTTCTCACAACAAACTGCTGAGGTCATATGGGTGTTTATTTATTTCATTGGTCAGAATTGTAATTTCTTCTGACCGTTGATATAAATAAATGCTGAAGTGCTAAACACACATAGCGCTTAGGCACGTTTAGCCACGTTTGGCGTTTTTATGCCCAAGAGCTCCTCTTCTCAATATGATTCTTCTGTGTTCAGGAGAAGGAGCTTTGACTGCCTCTAATTTCTGCTGCTCATAAACTCCTCTAAAAGCCTATGTGTGCATAGGGGTTGATTTACTAAACCTGGAGAGTGCAAAATCTGGTTCAGCTGTACATGGAAATCAATCCGCTTTACCGCCGACGCCCCCCAACCCCCCAGTGTGAAAGGGCTCTTAGTAAATCACCCCCATAGGCTTTTATTGAGGTGCGTTTAGCGGCTTAGGCAAAAATGTGCCAACAGCCCCCAAAACTTTAGGCCTAAGGGTCCCACTCTGCACCATGATGGCAGGGGACATACTTTACTACTCAGGATGTGGCTGCTTTATAAAGAAAGTCAACTATAAGACTTTCACAAAAAAATGTTTTTATGTACTTGGGATGGATTTAGCTGATTTACAGGTTCATTGGGGCTAAAATTAATCACAACAAAACTGGGCAGAGACACTCAACAAACTGGAAATGTTGAGTGTCTCTGCCCAGTTTTGTTTGTTTCTGTCCTTTTGTCACATTTTTCTCTCTATTGATGAAGATGATTTGCTACTAATCTACGCAGCCTCGTCAACTTGAAGTATTGTCAGAAACATACCCCATCACCATTCAATCATTATGCAATAGATCCAGGTTAGGGATGAGCTTCGAGTTCGAGTAGAACTCATGTTCGACTCGAACATTGCCTGTTCGCCTGTTCAACGAACAATTAGGGGTGTTCGCGGCAAATTCGAAAAGCCGTGGAACACCCTGTTAAAGTCTATGGGAGAAATCTAAAGTGTTAATTTTAAAGGCTAATATGCAATTTATTGTCCTAAAAAGTGTTTGGGGACCTGGGTCCTGAAAGACAGGGCTTTCCCAGTGACGTACGAGGGTGCGTCAGAGGGGGCAGGGTCACGTGACAGGTGGCCGGCGCTTCCCCTATATAAGTAGTGTCACAGCTCCAGCGCGTCATTCCGCTGGGCTGCGTCCAGCGGAGAGTGGAGCTCCCCTGCTGCGCTCTGGACGGATGGATCTTCTGCATCGCTGGACCGGACCGCTGATAATCCGTCGCTGGAGATATCATCCATCGCTGGATAGGGGACAGTGGATTCACATCGCTGGATTATTTTTTTTTTATTATTAATAAAGGATTTTTTTCTACGGTGTCTGTGTTTTTTTTTAACTATTTACACTTCCTTCGTGAAATGGTAGAGGTACAGTGTACCCCATTACCAAATCACATAGGGGGGGGCCAGGATCTGGGGGTCCCCTTTGTTAAAGGGGTCTTCCAGATTCTGATAAGCCCCCCGCCCACAGACCCCCACAACCACCGGGCAAGGGTTGTGGGAATGAGGTCCTTGTCCCCATCAACATGGGGACTTCCTCCCCATGTTGAGGGCATGTGGCCTGGTGCGGTTCAGGAGAGGGGGGGGGGCCGCACTCTGTCCCCCCCTCTTTTCTGCGGCCGGCCAGGTTAACGTGCTCGGATAAGGGTCTGGTGTGGATTTTTAGGGGGACTCCATGCCATTTTTTTTTTAATTTGGGGTGGAGTTCGCCTTAAAATCCACACCAGACCTGAAGGGCCTGGTATGGATATTTGCGGGGAACCCTATGTCATTTATTTTTTTTACGGCGGGGTTCCCCTTAATGTCCATTCCAGACCTGAAGGGCCTGGTAATTTAATTTGGGGGACCCCCACACATTTTTTTTTTCTTTATGAATGAATCATCTCTGTAATTGAAAGAGCTGACAATTCATTAGAGCCGCAAAGCCGGTTTTAAATGGCTTTTTTTCTTTCAGAAATAACACTTTGTGCAGGGACAGTTCTATGTACGGGAAACATGCGCTTTTTCACATGCTGACTTTACACCCCCCCTAGGTACGAAATTTAAAGTAATATTACACTTTTATTGTTTCACTTTTAGCATTATTAAATTCACTCCTCCTGAAAAAACGGCCGTTTAAAAAAAAAAATATTGCATTGATACATGTTTCCTGGGACAGGACCCAGGTCCCCAAACACTTTTTAGGACAATAACTTGCATATTAGCCTTTAAAATTAACACTTTAGATTTCAAATGTTCGAGTCCCATAGACTTTAATGGGGTTCTAATGTTCACTCGAACATTTGGTGTGTTCACAAGTTCTGATGCGAACCGAACAGGGGGTGTTCGGCTCATCCTTAATCCAGGTAGATGTTGATTGTCCAAGAACATAATGAGAGGTGTAAAGCTTTGGTAAACCACCCTTTCTAATAACATTAACCAATTATCATGGTGTCACTAAACTGTAGGTCACCCGTCAGTCAGAAACAGTAAAAAGCGCAGGCAGAGGTTCCAGGCAAGTAGGGAAAGAGGAGGGACACAACGTCTTTCCTGGAAGCCTCCCTTCTTGGATAAAGATCAACCAGGTCGCATCCCACCCCTCAAGACAAACGTTGTGGGTGCGACCAAGACTTACTACTTTATTCTTCGTTGCAACATTTTCTAGGTGTACTTCAACTGAGTAGTTGTGCTTTGTTGAACGTTAAAGCCAAAGCTCGTTTAGCTGTACCTCTCCTGTGGATCAGTACAGGAGTGTAGTTCGTTCCGCACTTCTGTGACCCATGTTCAGCAAACAGCAGCCTGAAGCCCACTGTTGGCTGACGTCATAGAGCCGGTCCAGGCTGGAAAAAGATTGCTACTATATGGTTAGAATCCATCCAGATGCCTGGACCAGCACTTGGCTCTGCCAGTCCTCAATGAAATGTAAAAGAACTGGGAACCAAAATATAGAGTACCAAAGTACTGCTGAAAACTCATCCACTCACTGTCCAAGGGACATGGGACTGCGCGGCAGGTGAATCAGTGGGTCTAGTGAGAGACCGGGAGCTCAGTGTATTGAAGAACTACAAGGAGTGGTTGTAGTGAAAGTGAAGGAACTGTTAAGCCTTGTGTTTGGAACTGTTCAAGACTGTTGCCATAGGAGACAGCATTCCTACACATGTAGATGTGGCCTCTTGCTGGATGCCTTTTTGTGCATGGCTGTCCTCCTATTGAAGTCTCGGAGTCTGCCAATTAATCTTACAACTACCTAATGGTGTCCTGGCCCTAACCCTCTCTCCCCCCAAAAAAAGAGTTAAAAGAAATAAACTTTCTTTTGCATCCAAGAAGTGTCTGGCACCCAATAACTTTAACAACTATACACCCACCATGCCTTAACACCCACCACATACAGGAGGATGTCAGCTATCCCTGGCCCTGGACGTTCTCATTAGATCAAAGGAGGCCTGGGACCTTGCTACAATACACAGCATGGTTTGTGTCATATTTAAGTATCCAGGGTATCCAGAGGGTGGATATGTTGGCTCCCCTTAGTCATACATCCTTTGATTGAAATATCGAAAGAGCTGGGTCTAAAAAATTGCCGGCCAAAACAGCAGTTTGTTTGTGTGTTCGATAAACCAGTGGTCATCAACCCTGTCCTCACTCATGACCCACTAACAGGCCATATTTTATATATTACCTTGGGGAGATGCAGACTAGAATACTACAATCACTGATATCACATGTGATGTGTCTCAGTTATCTTGCCAACCTGAGCTGTTTTTCCGACGGAATTCGGCTCAAGCTGTCTTGCATAGACACGGCCACACCAAATTCCGACTGTCAAAGAACGCGGTGATGTACAACACTACGACGAGCCTAGAAAAATGAAGTTCAACCAGTGGCGGTTCGTCCATAGAGGGCGCTGGAGCGCCGCCCCCTCTGGCTCTCACCGCCACTGAGTGAAATAACATAGATTCATGCATTGCACGAATCTATGTTATTTTCGCCGCTGCCGCTGTTATTCAGATGGTCGGCGCTCAATGTCCGGCCATCTGAATAACGCCAGCTGGTTGGCTGTAGGGAAATGTCTATCAAAGCCAACGGCTCTGATAGGCTTTCCCAATACAGCCATCTGGTCCTGGAAGCTTATTCACGGAGCGCACAGACTGTACGCCCCTTGAATAAGATGACAGGCGTCTCAGCCAATCACGTTGGCCGGTTCTGGCTACCTGTAACCTGATTGGCTGAGACGCCTGTCAGTCATCGAGGGCGGGAGAAGACATCGTGGGACGTGGATGCCAGACTCCAGTAAAGGTAAGTGCCGGGCGGGCGGGAGAACGCAATTTACAGGGCACAGTGGGGACAATTGGCACAGCGGCGACCATTAAAGGGCACAGTGGCTGCGTTTAATGGCATGGCACAGTGGTGACAATTGATGGCACAGTGGCTGCGTTTAATGGCATGGCACAGTGGTGACAATGGATGGCACAGTGGTGACAATGGATGGCACAGGGGCTGCGTTTAATGGCATGGCACAGTGGTGACAATGTATGGCACAGTGGCTGCGTTTAATGGCATGGCACAGTGGTGACAATGGATGGCACAGTGACTGCGTTTAATGGCGTGGCACAGTGGTGACAATGTATGGCACAGTGGCTGCGTTTAATGGCATGGCACAGTGGTGACAATGTATGGCACAGTGGCTGCGTTTAATGGCATGGCATAGTGGTGACAATGGATGGCACAGTGACTGCGTTTAATGGCATGGCACAGTGGTGACAATGGATGGCACAGTGACTGCGTTTAATGGCATGGCACAGTGGTGCGAATTGATGGCACAGTGGTGCGAATTGATGGCACAGTGACTGCATTTGATGGCATGGCACAGTGACTGCGTTTAATGGCATGGCACAGTGGTGCGAATTGATGGCACAGTGGTGCGAATTGATGGCACAGTGACTGCATTTGATGGCATGGCACAGTGACTGCGTTTAATGGCATGGCACAGTGGTGCGAATTGATGGCACAGTGACTGCGTTTAATGGCATGGCACAGTGGTGCGAATTGATGGCACAGTGGTGCGAATTGATGGTACAGTGACTGCATTTGATGGCATGGCACAGTGACTGCGTTTAATAGCATGGCACAGTGGTGCGAATTGATGGCACAGTGACTGCGTTTAATGGCATGGCACAGTGGTGCGAATTGATGGCACAGTGGCTGCATTTGATGGCATGTAACAGTGGCTGCGTTTGGGCACAGTGAGACTGCAATTTTTTTTTTTCCTTTGCGCCCCCCCAAAAATTTTGAGCACCAGCCGCCACTGAGTTCAACGCTTCCGAGCATGCGTCAAATTGTTTCCGAGCCTGCGTGTTTTTTTCTTCGGCGGAATTCCATACAGACGAATGGAATTTCCGATAGAATTTTTTTCCGTCAGAAAAACAGAGAACATGTTCTCTTTCTAAGTCCGTCAGAATTTCCGAGGGGAAAAAGTCTGATGGGGCATACACACGTTCGGAATATCCGATGAAAAAATTCCGTCTGACTTTTTCCATCGGAAATTGCGACCGTGTGTACGCGGCATTAGTGGTCCCTGAGGACAGGATTGATGACCACTGCGATAAGCAACCTAACCTTCTTCATCTGCTTTAATATTAGATGTCTAATGTTCTCAAGCCTGTGGTTTATTACCATCCACAGAAACGTTATATCATTAATAAGTTTGCATTTTCACAGATCTTCTGTATTGTGAGAAAAAGATCAAGTTACCTGCACATGATTTTTGATCACCGTTCTGTGCCCACAGAGAGCCAAATGTGGTGGCAAGCAGCAAACACAGCACATGGAGCTTGGCCATGACTGCTCTGTGGAGGTAAACAGAGGACAATACACCACAATGATACATAGAATTCTGATACTGATAACGTAATGACATATATCAGTCACATGCATGACAGCACCACAAACATTAACATTCAAATAGCATTCATTTACATAAGTTACATACCTCATAACTTTTTGAGATGGGAACGAGGGACATCTATTATCAAAAGTATGTAGGTATAGGACACACCCCCAGCCACACCCCCTTAAAGGAGAATTGTACCAAAATAATGATTGGTTAAACCCAAAAGTGCTTTTTCTATCACTACTATTCCTTTATATTGGCTTTTGGAATTAAAAAATGCAGCAATTTAGATATTGGATGAATTGTTTAGCGCTGGGAAACACTTTTTGATAGATAAAAAGTGCATTTTATATACATCTATATAGATCAGACCAAAATGAGGGACAAATGAGGAGGAATGAGGGACAGAGGGACATTGCTCCAAATCAGGGACAGTCCCTCGAAATCAGGGACAGTTGGGAGCTATACATAATGATGCCTGGTGGAAAAATAAACATATTCTATGTTAAAATCAAACATTTTATTTCTAGTTTTTTGACAGGTAATGAGTTAAAACCTCTGCCAGGTGTTTATAGCTACCTGTGTCCTCCCTGGGGAGATTCACTCCCTCCTTGTCCTGATGACCATTGTCACTGGGACAGAAAATTAGGAAATTTAACGTTTTCATTTTTCCAGGAACAGAAGGTGAGGGGAAATCTTATAACAGGGGACACTGTTTCTGGAAACAATTGTCTAACAAATATTATTGTTGACTAAATAGAGATTCCCTTACTTCCTGTTGTGTCTACAAAACAGGAAGTGAAGGGAACTCCCCCAACAGGGCACAGACAACAAATAAAACAAACACCTGTGGTGGAATGCAATAGTGGTATAGGGCCGTATTCAAGAAGCAATTGCGCCTGTGTAACCATAGTTACACAGGCGCAATTGCTTACTTGCCCCGGGGTAACGAATGCTCCTGATTCAGGAACCTCGTTACGCCGACTGCAGCCTAAGATATGCGCGGCATAAGGCTCTTATGCCCGCATATCTTAGGCTGCATTCTTGCGATGGCCGCTAGGTGGCGTTCCCGTTGTGCTCAGCGTATAGTATGCAAATTGCATACTAACGCCGATTCACAACGTTGTGCGAGCCCTGCGTACGCAGTTTACGTTGTTTCCGTATGGTGTCTTTCGCGTAAGGCTGCCCCTGCTATTAGCAGGGGCAGCCAATGTTACGTATACCCGTTGTTCCCGCGTCGCAAAATTTCTAATTTACGTAGTTTGCGTAAGTGATTCGTGAATGGCGCTGGACGCCATTCACGTTCACTTTGAAGCAAATGACGTCCTTGCGACGTCATTTGCCGCAATGCACGTCGGGAAAGTTTCCCGACGGAGCATGCGCTCTACGATCGGCGCGGGAATGCGCCTAATTTAAATGATTCCCGCCCCCTACGGGATCATTTAAATTGCGCACCCTTACGCCGGGCATTTTACCGGCGCACCCACGCAATTTACGGAGCTACTGCTCTGTGAATCAAGGGCAGCGCAGTAATTTTGCGGGGGCGCAGGGCAAAAACTTTGCCCTGCGCCTCCGTAAAAAATGCGCAATTGTACTTGAATCTAGCCCATAGTACATAGAAAAACTGAATTCAGAATTAACAGGAGGCCCGGCCTTAGCCAGTACAGGGCGTGGGTTGTGTTCTCATGAATAACAGAGATTGTTTTTTTATTTACTGATATTATATGGCAGGGATCCTCAAACTATGGCCCTCCAGCTGTTGTAGAACTACACATCCCATGAGGCATTGTAACACACTGACATTCACAGACATAACTAGGCATGATGGGAATTGTAGTTCCTGAACAACTGGAGGGCCGTATTTTGAAGACCCATGTTATATGGTGTATCTCATGTTCCATGGTTGGATGGAAACAGTGCCCTCACTGCCCACATTGGGTAATGAGATTCTCTTTTTTATTGTGCCATACTACATTGGTGGCATAAAAAAGAGAATATGATTGATTGTTATGAGCAGTAAAATAAAAGTAATTTTTTTTCAGAAATGATCATAAAAAGGCCCTCAGTGACCGTGTTCTGTGTATAATAAAAAGGAAAATAAGAATAATGACCATTTCATCAGGCATAAATAACGTACTTGATGTTGTGGCCCATAGTTTGGTAACTAAAATGTCCAATGCTATTATTTATTAAAACAAAACTTTTTAGAGGGACAAAGCTTGTCCCTTTGTGTTCAAAGCTGATTTATCTATCACAAAAATGTCATAGACTCAAAGTAAAAATGTTACAAACCAGGGCAATTCAAACTTAACATATGTTATCAAAAATCAAAAGCTAAGCACATCTGGAGATATAGGGTTTTATATATAGGTAACATTTTCTTTCACATTAAAGTGGTTGTAACTGTCCTCAGGTGATATTAAGAAATGAAACAAATCCTCCTACATAATTTGTCCCTGTTTATCTGCAGTCTTCTCTCCTCTACATTCATTCAAATTGCTTAATCTATAAAGTTTGTTTGATACTTCAGGAAAAAAGAGGGCGGAGTGCAGAAATGACATGCTTCAGATGAGCTCTGAGAGCTGATTGGAGGGAAGCGACACACCCACTTCACACAGCACACAGGAACAGAGCTGAGGCTGTCAGCTGGAGGTCACACCCCTATTACCGTATTTCTCTTAGTGTCAGGAATACTTGTCCAAAGTGATGCATGCTGATAGCAGAGGAATGAAGCAGCAGACAGAAATGACACTTACTGCTCTTAATTGAGACAAGTACACACTATAGAGCAGTGGTTCTCAACCCCTCTAGTGACGTGACCCCTTGATAAAATTTCCCAAGTTGTGGGGACCCCTAACAGTAGAATTTTCATAGCATGGGTTGTTAGCACCTAAGGCCAGACAAGTAATTTGCGCCCCTAGCCCACGGACATTTAGGGCTCCCTAAGTCCCTTACACTCGTACATTATTAAAACCACTTCTGGTACATTTTAGGAGTGCTGGCGGGGAGTTCTGATCAGCCAGCTTAGATGCTCTTGATCAAGATCATCTGCTGATCTGAGAACTGTAGTGGGGACTTTAAATGGCAACTCTAATCAAAGGTAGTGTTACTCACTGTGTCTCTAGATCTGTGGTGTCTCGCAGCAGTGACACCTATGCCGAAATCAGGAGACAGGGTCTATTCCAGCCCCTCCCACTTCACATTTCTCACCAGTCAGCTGACCTCTAGTCTATGCCCCACAGCCATGCTGTGAACTGAATGGGCGGGCAAGGGCTCCAGGAGCAGCCCAGCTGGGCGGCCACAGGCTCCAGGGACAGCCCTGCTGGATGGCTGCGAAAAGGCTGAGAGTGCTGCGGGCTTCAGGAACAGCCCAGGATTCGGTGACCCCTGGCAAATTGTCATTTTACCCCCGAGGGGGTCCCGACCCCTAGGTTGAGAACCACTGCTATAGAGGGATATGCTTTGTTCGTATTTCATGTCTGAGGTTTACAACCACTTTAAAGTCTTATGTAAATGTTGACTTTTTCTGCAAAGTCAAGTTTGCCCCTTCATCCTCTCAATTTCCACTGCTCTCTATTACTCAATGAGGCTGCCCATCACCCAGAACGACCAATAAGGAGACTTGGGAGGAGGAAGGGTATAGGACCAACTTTGACTTTTGATTGTAATCTCATCTTCCTAGATTTCTAGATCAATTGAATTTTTTTTACGTATGGATTTTAATCAAAGTAATAAAATGCTTAATTTTAGCCGTTTAACAAATGCTTTACTTGAGCATAGAGTAAGGCCCCCTACACAGGCCGGTTTGATCATTTTTTTCAGGTGGACCAAATCGGAAGCTCCATGTAAGTTTATGGGCAGACATTTATATCCAACTACCTCCGAGTCTGTCTAGGACTGGAAAAAAAAAGGAAAAAGGTCTGCCTTCTTTTTTGGTCTTACAGATCTAAATGTGATAGATTGGTGATAGTCTAACGTAAACGTCTAACGTATCCAGCTGCCCATAGATCTAACGCCAGGGAAGAATAAAAGTGAATGGGCACAAATGTCATAAAAGTAATACCTGTCCTGTTCTGCTCCAATTCAGCGAGATCTGTTTACAGATCCTTTGTATGGTGTTCCAGTGAAAGGGCCCCCGAGTGTTACTAGTCCCTCCCCCTTCTAATAAATGTAAATCAGAAAAGGGTTTCCCAAATCCAGGCATACATGACGTCATATTATCAGTGGCGATACCTTTCAAGATAATATAGGAAATCAATTTAAGTGCCCTTTTTAAAAGCTGAAAAAGTATAAAAATGCTCAAACAGACTGAAAATAATAATAATAATAATAATAATAATAATAATAATAATAATAAAGTATTACTGTATTAACATAAAACATCCCAAAGACAACACTGTACCTATAGGGTCATACCCCTGGAGAGGACACAATAGTAAATCTCACAGCAACTTTACCTTTTGACAACAGATAGATTTGTCTAAACAGATATTTACAAACAGTTATTAGCGCTATGTCAATGAAAAAATATATTCAAAAACATTTTCAAAAGTTGTTCCAATAAAAAAACAATAATCAAATTTATTATTATTTTATACCTATGCAAGCCGGCTATTTTGCCCATATTAGGCTTCACCAGGCTGCATGCTGTTGATCACAGAACTACAAGTGCCAGCAGTCCCTGTCCACATAGCAAGCGGCAGGGTATTTCACCTACATAGCTTGATTTTAGGCAGATACAAATTAAAAGCTTAAACAAATGATTTGTTCTGTGGGGTATACCATAATGGAGAAACAATACAACCACAGATTTTGCAAAGTAAAGTAACCAGAGTAATAAAAAAATAGCATACTAATATAATTATCACTGATGCTTTTTACAAGCTATGTACACCAAGCAAAGTAAAAAATATAATAAACTGAATAGCAGTGTGATTGTCACTCTCTGCTGATTTCCAGCACTGCCCTTTCATCTTTTTAGAAGTGAATAAAAAATGAAAATGTATAGGATGCATAGGCACTTACCTAACAGATAGTCAAGCAATCAGAGATATTTTATTTGCTCAGTTATTGGCCAGATCTGTGCATCCTCTGTGGGGAGAGAGAAGCTGCTTCCTAGGATGGGACCTGCTTCCACCGACAGAAACTTTTGCTCCCTACACCCAAACTCTGCTTTTTTTTCCCAACTTTGGCTCATCCCCTTCCAGGCATTGGATATTATAAGTGGGCTCTGTGACCACTGGGTGGTGCTGTGGATCCATTGTATGGAGGGCTGTAGGACAGACTCATTTTATGGGAAGGGGAAAGTCTCTGATCCTAAATATTTTCCTTTGCAGAATACTTTTTGATTATCAAAATCATTATTTAGTGGTATGATTCACTTATTTCCTGTGAGCTCGAATAGATACTAAGGGCTTAATGCTTTCCAGCTGCTGTAGGACTACAAATCACAGCCAGCAGACAATGACACTGTGCAGAGATTGTGGCATTTTCCTGGCTGTAGTATTTTTCTGGCTGTAGTACTCAAACTTGAGCGACTATAGACAAAAAAACGTTATGACCACGGGCAATTTTTTATTTTACTCTTTAATTTTTTTAATTTTTTTTTTTATACATTATAGCTGATACTACTTCAATTTATTCTGCACCTTAAAAATCCCAATCCTTCTCTCTATATTTAATTGAGTAACTATAGCTAATCCATAAACTTTCTATTGCTCAGATATCTGCAAGGGTGTGTCATGGACAAAGGTACAGAGGGCCAGATCCACATACATTTAGTTTAGCGCAGCGTATGTGAGATACGCTACGCCGCTGTAACTTACTTTTTAATTCTTTGAATCCTCAAAGAATTCGCGCCGTAAGCTACGGCGGCGTAGTGTATCTCTCGGCGCGTCATTCAAATCGGCGATTAGGGGGCGGGTTTCATTTAAATGAAGCGCGTCCCCGCGCCGAATGAACTGCACATGCTCCGTTTCGAAATTTCCCACCGTGCATTGCGCGAAATGACGTTGCAACGACGTCATTTTTTTTAACTTAGACGTGAATTACGTCCATCCCGATTCACGGACGACTTACGCAAAAAAAAATAAAAAAATTCAAAGTTCGACGCGGGAACGACGGCCATACTTAACATGGCAAGTCTAACTATACGCCGCAAAATACCAGCTTTAACTATACGCCGGAAAAAGACAACTAGAGACGATGTAAGAGAATGCGACGGCCGCGCGTACGTTCGTGGATCGTCGGAAAAAGCTAATTTGCATACCCAACGCGGAAAACGACGCAAACTCCACCCAGCGGACGCCAAAGTATTGCATCTACGATCCTAAGGCGTACGAAGCCGTACGCCTGTTGGATCAAACCCAGATGCCGTCGTATCTTGGTTTGAGGATTCAAACTAAAGATACGACGCGGGAAATTTGAAAGTACGTCGGCGTATCAGTAGATACGCCGGCATACTCTCAGTGTGGATCCGGGCCAGAGAGTTCAGAAAAGAGGAATGCCGGATGATAACTAAGGTATCGCTGTGCGTCACACATTCTTGGAAATCAACCATCACACTGGCAAATTATTATTATTATTATACAGGATTTATATAGCGCCAACAGTTTGCGCAGCGCTTTACAACATCAGGGAAGACAGTACAGTCACAATACAATTCAATACAGGAGGGATCAGAGGGCCCTGCTCGTTAGAGCTTACACAAGGATTCAAAATTCCCCAAACCAAGTTACAACCATAAAACAACACACAACCCAATATTCCACTGCTGCCACTAGATGCCTGGACTGGCTGATAACATGGGCGAGATCCTTATTTGGGGGAGGAGGAAAGAGAAGAAAGCTTTCTTTGTGCAGGTAGAATGGGGCAGTGAATGTTATCACAGGCTGCAGTACTGCCGGTCACCAGCGAAGGGCGACTCGACATCTAGCTGGCTTATAAGCTCTTCACTACTACCTCTACTGAGCTGTTCCCTAAACATAAATGCATGCTTATAATAAGAACATTTTATGGGCAGCACTTCAGACCTAGAGGAATGGGTGGACATTTTTTAAACACTAATATAACCATAGGCGTGTGCACAGGGTGTGCTGAGTGTGCCCAGGCACACCCTAATCACCCCATGCGCATTAGTGTTATTGCTCTGTGTAGCCGCAGAGGCATGGGAAAGATCTCCCTCTTACCAGCTCTGCCATAAGAGAGGTGTTTATGCTCTTCTCTTTCACTGTGCAGGCAGGGAGATCAATGTGCTGGGGGTCATATATATGTAGACACATACACATGCACGTGTGTTTGAGCTTAATGGTGCAGACCCTAATGCAATAGGCTGCGCACAACTTTGAATATAACATCAATCTGTGACCTCTACGAAGAAACCAATACAAAATCCTCTTTCATTGGTACCTTACACACCTCCATATAATAAACCCAGCGACCCCTTCCACTTTTTGGAGATGCAACATATCAATATGCAACCTATACAACGTGTACTGGGAATTCCCTTAGGTACAACCATTTTGGCAAATTACCCAAACACTCCAGACACACAATTTTATACAGACTGGATGACCAATCACAGCAGATCACATGACAGTTGTAAACAATGAATGGCTTCCTTTCACGCCATTCATTGCATACCATTGTGCTGCTAGCTGTGATTGGTCACTGTAATCACATGGTACAGACAGGGCCAATCACAACCCATATGTACCACGTAATTAGCTGTGACCAATCACAGCTAATCACAACAATAGACAGGGTCCACACACTTCAGTAAACATATTTGCTTATAGCAGTTAAAATCACTGCTATAAGCAAGTATAGCATGTAAAAAAAACTCCCCAGAGTGGTATAGTGTTACTACAGTAACACTGTATTGCTCTGATCACAGTATGTGAAAAAAACAAAAAAAAATGAAAACATATTTTTAAACTTTCTTTATTTTATTTTTTACATACTGTCCCCAGTTAGTGTCCCTGGTCACCGCCACACCAGGTAGATGATCATGCTGTACTGCACTGGTGACAGTATGTAAGAAAAGAAAAAAAAAGGGGGAAAAAAATATTTAATGTCAGATGACAGCTGGTCCGGATTTACTCCCTTTGCTGCCCCAAGGCCGGGTCCTTCAATGCCAAACCTGCCTGCGCAGTACAGGGGGGAACGGGGGTGGGGGTGGGGGGGGGTGGTGCTGCTGCCGAAAATAACATTGAGGAGTGGGGGGGGGGGGGACACTGCAGCTGAAATACTGAACTAATCACACGCGGCTGCCTGCACTGATTACAGTGAGCACAACTAAGTTTACCTAACACAGCAATTGCAGCCATGCTGATTACAGTGAGACAAAGCTAAATTTACCTAGCAACAAAAATACAGCTCCACTGAACACAGTGACATACCTCCCAACATTTTGAGATGGGAATGAGGGACACCTACTAGCAAATGTATGTAGGAATATGCCACGCCCTCTGCCACACACCCTTAAAGGAGAATTAACCAAAAAAGGTTAATTAAATCCACAGGGACATTTTTACCACTAATATTCCTTTATATTGGGTTTTAAAATGTACAAATGCGGCAATTAAGAAATTGGATGAATGGTTTAGTGCTGAGAAACACTTTTTGAAAGATAAAAAGTGCATTTTATATACAACTATATGGATCAGACCAAAATGAGGGACAAATGAGGAGGAATGAGGGACAGTGGGACATTGCTCCAAATCAAGGACAGTCCCTCGAAATCAGGGACAGTTGGGAGCTATGCAGTGAGCCAGCACTAAATCTTACTAATCCTAGCATCCATTTAGGAGGGTGCTACATTATACAATGTTTGTATTATTCTGTAAGGTATTTCAGTACTTCTTGAGCCAAAGCTTGTTTTTGTGCTTTTTACATTGTTCCTTTTTTAAAGCGGTAGTAAACCCGCCGAGGGAGATGTCATTTTTCCTCGGCGTGTCTTCCGGGTATCGCCGCTCCAGCGCTGTGATTGGCTGGAGCGGCAATGTCGTCACTCCCGCGCATGTGCGCTTGAGACTTCTTCCCGGCAAGGTCCGGTGGCTGGCGGGCCTTTAGCCGAGGATCTCCGCTGCGCATGCGCCGCTGCTGTCAGCGGCACATTGCGGGGGGGATATCTCCTAAACCTTACAGGTTTAGGAGATATTCTTTATACCTACAGGTAAGCCTTATTATAGGCTTACCTGTAGGTAAAAGTGGTAGTACAGAGTATACTACCACTTTAAGGGGGAAAGTATTATTGCAGACACACACGCAATTTATACACTTGAAAGCAATACCACCTTTTTTTTACACCATATTTTTCTTTAATTGCAGCCTTTGTATTTTACAGGGTAATATGCTACTTTTTCCTGCTATGGTTGTAGTTCTCTGGGGGCCAGTAGACCTCTTCTTGAACGTAGCGGGCACCTCCAGGATAAGGATGGATGCATATTCTTTACAAGCTTGAGAAGGATGTCCACATTCTTAAATCTTTTCCAGAAATGCTTTACTAGGTCTTGCGATATAGATTGTAGCTCGGAGCAGCTCAGCACCTGGGAATTAGGTTTAAGGCCTCGTACACACGATTGTTTTCCTCGACAGAATCCATCAAGAAACTTGGTGGCAGAGCTTTTTTGACAAGGAAAACGGTTGTGTGTATGCTTTTCATCGAGGAAACTGTCGAGGAACGTGACGAGGAAAAAAGAGAACAAGTTCTCTTTTTCCTCCTCGGGAGTCTCAATTTCCTCGTCATGTTTCTCGTCGGACTGGTTTTCGACGAGAAACACGTTCGTGTGTATGCTTAGAAACCCACCATGCTCAGAATAAAGTATGAGACGGGAGCGCACCTTTGGTAAAAGTAGCGCTTGTAATGGAGATAGCACATTTGTCACGCTGTAACAGACTGAAAAGTGCAAATCGTCTCTCACCAAACTTTTACTTAACACGCAGTAACATGAGATTAGCAAAAGCAGCCCCAAGGGTTGTGCCAGTGGAATCGAACTTCCCCTGCCGTCGTATGTGTTGTATGTCACCGCGTTTGAGAACAAGGAGATTTGGTCTTGACCGTGTGTACGCAAAGCAAGCTTGTCAAGATTCTCGACAAGCCTGACAAGGAACTCGTCGAGGAAAACGATGTGTCTTTTCCGACGAGTTCCTCAGTCGTGTGTATGAGGCCTAAGACACACATTCAATTTTCAGGTGGTCCAATTTACACTTTCCTCTTTCTAGACAAGTCTAATATTAGGGACCAATTTTTTTTATCCATAAATCCAATAGGACTTTCTCTGACTTGTCCACCGTATAAAATTGCCTCCCCTCCAAAGACTCTCCACTTTCTCTAGCATGTAATTACATCTTATGAGAGTGGAAGAGTAGAAGAAGGAGGGATACGTTCTGTATATCACGTTGGGTAATAATAACCATGCGTTTATGACCTTGATTAACTTTGAGGTCCACAAAAGGAGAGCATATAGACTGCACTGAATGGTTTGAGTGGTAACAAAGACTGAATATTTGAGAAAACATGGAAGATTATTCACAAGTTCAAGTTGAATGGGATGGACTTGTAACACATTTTGGACTTTGTACTTTAATGGGAGGTATTTTTCAGACATAGAATCAACAAGGTGTTGGAAACATTCCTCAGCGATTTTAAACATGATGGCATCACGCAGTTGCTGCAAATTTGTCGGCTGTACATCCATGATGCGAATCTCCCATTCCACCACATTCCAAAGGTGCTCCATTGGATTGAGATCTGGTGACTGTGGAGGCCATTGCAGTACAGTGACCTCATTGTCATGTTCAAGAATCCAGTTTGAGATGATTTGATCTTTGTGGCATTATCCTGCTGGAAGGAGCCATCAGAAGACGGGTACACTGTAGTCATAAAGGGATGGACATTGTCCGCAACAATACTTAGGTAGGCTGTGGCATTTAAACAATGCTCAGTTGGTACTAAGGGGCTCAAACTGTTAATTGTAGCCTCAGTTTCCTGTTCTTCGCTGACAGGAGTGGCACCTGGTGTGGGTTTCAGCTGCTGTAGCCCATCTCCTTCAATGTTCGATGTGTTGTGCGTTCAGAGATAGTATTCTGCATACCTTGGTTGTAAACCAGTCTGACCATTCTCCTCTGACCTCTCACAAAAGGCATTTTCATCCACACAACTGCAATTCACTGGATTATTTCTCTGTTTCAGACCATTATCTGTAAACCCTAGAGATGGCTGTATGTAAAAATTACAGTAGATCAGCAGTTTTTGAAATACTCAGACCAGCCCATCTGGCACCAACAACCGTGCATGATGCCACATTCAAAGTCACTAAAATTTCCTTTTCATCCCCATTCTGATGCTTGGTTTGAACTTCAGCAGGATGTCTTCACCATATCTAGATGCCTAAATGCATTGAGTTGCTGCCATGTGATTGGCTGATTAGCAATTTGTGTTACCAAGCAATTGAACGGGTGTACATAATAAAGTAACTGGTCAGTGTATATGACATCCTTGTCTAGGGAATTACTATCAAATGATGTACTGTTATCCTTCTTTATCCTTCCCATCCTTCCTTAGAAGCAAAGAAACCCCTTGCCTCTTTAATGTCTCAACCAGGATACAGTATCCAGAAAGTGCATCTTGTGAAAATGTAAATTACCGCTCCTCGGTTGGAATAAAGAAGAGTTAGTTTAGTTAAAGGGGTTGTAAAGGTATTTTTTTTTTCTTAAATCACTTCCTTTAGCTTAGTGCAGTCCTCCTTCACTTACCTCATCCTTCGATTTTGCTTTTAAATGTCCTTATTTCTTCTGAGAAATCCTCACTTCCTGTTATTCTGTCTGTAACTCCACACAGTAATGCAAAGCTTTCTCCCTGGTGTGGAGTGTCATGCTCACCCCCTCCCTTGGACTACAGGAGAGTCAGGATGCCCACTAACACACAGCTCCTTTCTCTATCTGTGTCCTGACTCTCCTGTAGTCAAAGGGAGGGGGCGAGCACGACACTCCACACCAGGGAGAAAGCCTTGCATTACTGTGTGGAGTTACAGACAGAAGAACATGAAGTGAGGATTTCTCAGAATTCAAATTGTGAAGAGGTGGGCGTGTTTTATGCAAATAAAACATGACCTCACGTAAATTACGTTTTTGACTAACGGCGCATGCGCCGTCCGTGAAAGTAACCCAGTGCGCATGCTCCAAATTAACCCGCAAAAATCCAATGCTTTCGACGCGAACGTAAATTACGCACATCCCCATTCACGGACGACTTACGCAAACGTAAAATTTTCAAAATTCGACGCGGGAATGACGTCCATACTTAACATAGGATACGCCTCATATAGCAGGGGTAATTATTATACGCAGGAAAAAGCCTAACGTAAACGACGTAAAAAAATGCGCCGGGCAAACGTATGTTTCTGAATCGGCGTATCTACCTAATTTGCATATTCAACGCGTAAATATACGGAAGCGCCACCTAGCGGCCAGCCTAAAATTGCAACTAAGATACGACGGCGTAAGAGACTTACGCCGGTCGGATCTTGGTCAAATCTATGCGTAACTGATTCTATGAATCAGGCGCATAGATACGACGCCGCACACTCAGAGATACGACGGTGTATCTAGAGATACGCCGTCGTATCTCCTACCTGAATCTACACCTATGTCTCTATACCCTGTAAACAGTAATTTCAACAAAACATTTTTTTCCTTTACAACTCCTTTAAAAGCAAAATTGAAGGATGAGGTAAGTGAAGGAGGACTGCACTAAGGTAAAGGAAGCTATTTAGGGAAAAAAAATTGTACCTTTACAACCCCTTTAAGATCGCAATCATGTTAACTGTAAAGTGTTTGTGCAAACATTGTCAGCTATAGAGCAGGTGGTAGTTGGAGGACCTCACTCAGGTAGCATGCATCAGGTGACTTGGGTTTCCGTGTAACTTACTGTAGGCCCCAAGTGTTTATATTGACTTTTGGGAGTTCTAACAACCTGGACCGCAAGTTAAAACACAGTCTTGTGTAGAAAGAGTGCGCCAGATGCTAGGGGGTTAATGGGTTGACTATGACCAGGAGGATGATGAGAGAGACTGTGGCCTCAGGCCTGCATCTGTGTACATAGTTGAAGAAGTAGGGATAAAGCTCTACTCATCCTTTTCAAACCCAGAAGTGCAATTCATTCTGCACGACTGTGACCCGTTTTAAGCTAGGCTAAAGTCTGCTGTTGGCTAATGTCACTCAGCCAGTCCAGGCTCTGGAGAGATCCCAACGTTAATGGGATCCACCCAGATGCCTGGACTGGCAGCTGCCTCAGCCTCAGTGAGAGCCTGATGCAAGTTGTTTCCCCCACTTTTCTTTGCACAGCACTCCAGTGAATTCTGGAGCGGCAGAGCAGAAAGTGACTGAAGACCAAGAACTGAGCAATTAGAGTTCTTTAATCACTCGGTTGCATCCAGCTAGGTGAGGATGATTATTTGTATTTTTTTTTTATATACCCTCACTTCTCTTTTAAAGCAGTAGTAAAGTTTCAAGAGCAGAATAAAATAAATGGTCCCCCTGCAGGTTTAAAGCGGGAGTTCCGCGGGAAAACGTTTTTTTTTTTTTAAAGACGTTTTTGTAACGCTGATGGTACAAAGAAAATTGTACTCACCAGTCTCATAATCGCAGCTGCTAGCAGGACGATTTCCCCCAAAAGTATATTTTATAAAAATCCATGATGGACATTGCCATCTTAACTGCGGGCACTCTGAAGCCCTCCTGTATAATCTTCCGGGATGTCCGTCACATGACCGGGTGCAGAGTCATGTGACGTTTGAAATCTCGAGAGATTTCTTCTCTGGCTGCTGAAAGGAATATTGTCTTGTCATCGCGAAGAGACACACGTGATTGTTCCCAGATGCATTGCGGTGAAAACGACACGCCCAGTCCCCCAATCCTAGAACCAGGAAGTGCCTGGTCGAGGAGGCTGAAATACGGTATGGTAATTTTTTGAATTTTTTTAAACAGCCAAATCGTTATGTACATCTGGGGCACTATTATTTAAGACAGAGTGACAAAATCGGGTGAACCTCCACTTTAAGTCATAATGTACTAGTATGCATCTCTTCCTTAGGAATAACATGCATTTAACGCTTAAAGCCGGGGGGGGGGGGGGGTTTCCTAATGCGGGAAAGGTGGATTGGTGCATTTTTCCATAGTTACATAGTAGGTAAGGTTGAATAAAGACAATAGTCCATCCAGCTTAACCTGAGTAGGTGTACGTGTGTCAGCCTTGTCTTTTATGTGGGCAATTTTCTTGGAGTTGGGCTTTATGGCATTTGAAGTACAATTTTTGCAATTGCTGTCCTCTAATAGTCTTTGGTGTGTGTTCCATCAACCTTTATAAAAGCTATATAGTTTTCTTACATGAGAACTTGGTTGCTGGCTCATAACCCACCTCTATACTTCTTCCCATAATAGCTAGTTATCATAAACAAGTGGTTGGTGCGGTTTTACCAAAGACCACCTACACTACACTTATTTTCCCGCTGAAATGTACATTACCAGCTCACTCACTTATGTTTGCTTGGGCACCCTACCAAATGTAAGACTTGTTACAATACAGCCTGAGCTTTGCTTTCCTATTTCAGAAGATGTACTGTATATAACTTCTACTCTGTTATGGACTGAACAATAATGTATAATGTAATTCTCTTCATTGAGAATTACTACTTGCCCATAGAAACAAGATTCTATGTTTTGTAAGCACACATGGGAAAAGCTGAATTCTATCTGGTTGCCATCATAAACCTTATGAACTAATATTACCTTTGCACTGGTTGCCATTATTCTGCCCAAACAAGCCAAAATGATTGGCGATCACTCCGTAAACAAGGTGGATCGCAGCTCTGTCAGTAGGGAAGGCATGGATCCTGTGTTCCTGCAAAGCTTCCCCCACTAAATGCACCTCTCACAGTAAACTAAAACACTGGTCAGGCACACAGTTAACCACTTGATCGCCCCTGAGCTTAACCCCTTCCCAGCCAGTGTCATTAGTACAGTGACAGTGCATATTTGTTAACACTGATCACTGGTCCCCAAAAAGTGTCAAAAGTGGCAGTTAGTGTGCGACTGTCCCCGACAGTATCACAGTCTCGCAATAAGAGCTGGTTCACACTGGGGCGACTCGTCAGGCGACTCAGCCGCCTGACAAGTCGCGTCCCATTCTATTCAATAGAACCGTTCTAAAAGGAGCGACGCAAGTCTCTCTGACTTAGAAAAAGGTTCTTGTACGACTTTGGGGGCGACTCGGGGCGACTTGCATTGACTTCTATACAGAAGTCATTTTGCAAGTCGCCTCTGAAGTCGTCTTCAGGATGCCTTGCCGAGTCTCCCCCGAAGACGTGCCGCCCCAGTGTGAACCGGCTCTAAGTTGTTGATCACCGCCATTACTAGTAAAAATAAAAAATAAAAATAAATAAATAAAAATGTCCCATAGGTTATAGACATTTTATAACTTTTGCGCAAACCAATCATTGTACACTTATTGGCATTTTTGTTTACCAAATCTAAGTAGCAGAATATATATTGGCCTAAATTGATGAAGAAATTCAATTTTTTTTTTTTTTTTTATTAAATATGTTTTATAGTAGAAGCTATGACTAAGCATCTATCCATGATGTGAAACATGTTAGCTTTTTTGTCCCCTATGTCCACTTTCTACCATTCTACCACTTTCTACCATTGCAGTGTTGCATGAATTTTTGGATGTTATACAGCTTTGGATTTTATCTTTTGTTTCAATAAATCGCCTATCAGAGTGCGGCAGTCCAGGAACATTTCTTTTTTACACAGAAAGTAAAAAATATTGTTGTTTTTTTTTTCAAAATTATCTGTCTTTTTAGTTTATAACGCAAAAAAAAAATAAAAAAATTGCAGAGGTGATCAAATACCGCCAAAGGAAAGCTCTATTTGTGGGAAAAAAGGCCATACATTTTATTGGGGTATAGCATTGCACAACCGTACAATTGTCAGTAACGTAACGCAGTGCTGTATCGCAAAAAATGGCCTGGTTATTAATTGAATGCACTATATCAATGCACTATAAAGGCATGAAATGGAGTGTTTGAATGAATTGGTTAAAAAAAAAAAAAAATTTGACTTTGGAGTCTTAGATAAATAAGTTCCACTATGTGTTATAGATTACATGCACAGTTGGGAACAGTGTGTATTTGGGCTTCTTGATAAATTGATGCAGTACAGAACTTAGTATTGTTTTTGGACACTTCTTGCATGTGGCTGTGAGTCAGTGATAATAATTACTTCTTTGCTTTATATTTTTCTCCGTGCTACTTTGCAGCCGTTAACATGACTAAGTTCCCTGTGTTTTTACCTGCATTAGGCTGCACTGCACAATTTTTTCCATACCACTATGGCAAGAGTTAAACCTTCAGCTTCTTGCTTTTTCCATCAAATTAAAACCACTTGGATAGGAAACATATGTTTTATTTTTCGGTCTCCAAGAGAAACTAAGGGGAAAAAAAATCTGACATTTGGTTTCCATTAGGAGATTCCAGATTGTAGAGCATATTATTACTCATAATATGCAGCCTGTCTGGGGACTCACCCTGGAGTGAGAAGTGAGTGGGTTTTTTCCTGAGACCCCTAAATTGTCAGACTGTTCCAAGAGGGGCACCCATACTTAAACTATGTAGAATTCTGAAGAAAATAAATACATTTGATTTCCAGTAAATATTCAATTAAGCATTTAAAAGTTTGGACCTCCTACAAAATCCTCCTTCTTTTCTTCAGTGGGAGTGCAGCCATTTGCCTTCACAATAGTCTTCAACATTGCTTTCCCACCAAAACGGAACTCTCTCATATATCATTTCTGCAGAAACTTGGTCCCAGCTTCAGAATCTGCACTAAAGTCTATTAACACTTTCAGAGTTAGAATAGTGTTGTTTTGTCGCTTTATCCCTGGCGTTAATCACCTTTTTGATGTATGCCAATATTCTGTTTGCTTATCATCTACCAGGACCTCGAGGTCCTTTTCCATCCTAGATTCCCCCAGAGGTTCACTCCCAAGTGAGTAGATTGCATTTATATTTTTGCCATTCAAATGCATTATTTTACATTTTTCTACGTTAAACCTCATTTGCCATGTAGTTACTAGGATTGCCACCTCATCCCTTTAAAACAGAACACATATGAATTACACAGGTTCTGTGGCTAATTAAGGTGGTAATTAGACTCATTTGGTGCCTTACCTGCATTAAATCAGCCACAGAACCTGTGTAATTCATATGTGTTCTGTTTTAAAGGGATGAGGTGGCAACCCTAGTAGTTACCCACACCATTAATTTGTTAATATTTTCTTGCAAGGTTTCCACATCCTGCAGAGAAGTTATTGCCCTGCTTAGCTTAGTGTTGTCAGCAAATACAGAGATTGAACTGTTTACGCCATCCTCCAGGTTGTTTATGAACAAATTAAACAGGATTGGCCTCAGCACAGAAACCTGGGGGACCCCACTTCCCACCCCTGACCATTCAGAGTATTCCCCATTTATTTATCACCACCATCTGAACCCGCCAGATTTCAATCCATGTACTCACCCTATGGTCCATGCCATCAGACCTTACTTTGTACAGTAAACGTTTTTATTTAAATGGTTTTATGATGTATGTGCATTACCTTTAAATAAACGGTTACCTTAAGGTGCTTTACACTATTGGAGGCTCTGTCTCTGCTTTTATCTTTACATGAGAATATTGATGTTACCATCTGGATGAAATCTGGGGGTCTATAGCGCTCTTCAAAATAACGTAAAAAGCTATCTTTGCCAGATACGAGAGTAAATGCCAACTACATCTGGTGAGCTTTATTCTTAAGGGAGTGGAATTGACTGAAATATCCCAAAATATCCCAAGCTTTGAACACCTCATGGAGCACTGTTCAATCCATCATCCAAAAATGGAAAGAGTATGGCACAACTGGAAACCTACCAAGACATGGCCATCCACCTAAACTGATAGGCCAGGCAAGGAGAGCATTAATCAGAGAAGCAGCCACAAGGCCCATGGCAACTCTGGAGGAGCTGCAGAGATCCACAGCTTAGGTGAGAGAATCTGTCCACAGGTTAGTCGATGCACTCTACAAATCTGGCCTTAATGGAAGAGTGGAAACAAGAAAGCCATTGTTGAAAGAAAGCCATAAGAAGTCCTGTTTTCAGTTTGCGAAAAGCCATGTGGAGGACACAGCAAACATGTGGAAGAAGGTGCTCTGGTCATATGAGACCAAAAATTAACTTTTTGGCCTAAAAGCAAAATGCTACTGTATGTGTGGTGGTAAACTAACACTGCACTTCACCCTGAACACACCTTCCACCCCATGAAACTGGGTGGTGGCAGCATCATGTTGTAGGGATGCTTTTCTTTAACAGGGACAAGGAAGCTGGTAAGAGTTGATGGGAATATCTACAGGGCAATTTTAGAAGGACACCTGTTAGCAGGGCCGGCCCTATGATGGGACCGGGTGGTACCATGGGTACCAGGCAGCACTTTTAGGGGGCAGCATATTTTTTGTGCTATAAATATATATATTTTTTAACTTGTTGCTATAATAAATATCCCCAAAATGTAGAAAAATAAACTATTTTGTTCAGTTTAGGCCAATATGTATTCTTCTACATATTTTTGGTACCAAAAAAAAACAAAAACACAATTAGCGTACATTGATTAGTTTGCGCAAAAGACATTGTGGCCACCGGCAATTCACAGGTCCCTTTATACTCCTGGATACATGTATAGAGCCATGGCAGGTCCTTTTATACGCCTATATGCATGTACAGAGCCATGACAGGCCCTCTTTATACATCTATAGAGCCATGACAGGCCCTCGTTATACTCCTTTATACATGTATAGAGCCATGACAGGTCCTCTTTATACTCCTATATACATTTATAGAGCCATGGCAGGTCCTCTTTATATTCCTTTACATGTAAAGTAGAAATAGGTGAACACAATTAGCTCATCAGCTTGTTTTTTCTCTTTCAGTGCTCAAACAACAGGCTATGAAAGAATATGTGACTAACGAATTAGAACTTCAGCAGACGTTTATTTCCTATACTCACCCATCAAAAAAGTGAATTTGGATTTCAAAGAAGAGTTTTGAACTGTTCACAGAGCGGGCACATACAGCTTTAACAGTAATGCCGAGTACACATGATCGGTTCGTCTGATGAAAACGGTCTGATGGACCGTTATCATCAGACAAATCGATCGCGTGTGGGCCCCATCGGTTTTTTATCCATCGGTGAGAAAACTAGGAACTTGTTTTAAAATGATCTGATGGTTAAAAAAACGATAGAAAAAAAAGATCGTCTGTGGTCACTTCCATCGGTTAAAAATCCATGCATGCTCAGAATCAAGTCGACGCATGCTCGGAAGCATTGAACTTCATTTTTCTCAGAACGTCGTGTTTTACGTCACCGCGTTCTGACACGATCGTTTTTTTAAATGATGATGTGTAGGCAAGACTGATGAAAGTCAGCTTCATCGGATATCTGATGAAAAAATCCATCAGACCGTTTTCATCGGATGAACCGATCGTGTGTACAGGGCATAAGATAAGACATATATTTGAGGCATCTAACTGAAAACATGAGATTCTATTTTTTTTCCCTGAAGCTCTTTATGAGTTGGTGACCCACATTTTTTATTTGTCTTTTGGTATGTTTCTGAGCTATTGAATGACCAAGAGATTATCCAATAGGCTGTCTAAGGAGAAGATTTACAAACCGATTTGCTAGAGCTAGTCATTTCTGTATTGTGGGTCTTGATAAGAGATTAGAAGTCGCCATCATTTTAGCTAAATTTATGTATGCGTAATGTGAAAAGTGATCATGACATTTTTGGAAATTACTTTGCTCAATCCAGCTGTTAAATGTTTGTTGCCAGTAAACTCCAATTCAGTTTTCTTAAGAAAAGTCATGACTGTTCTACTCTTGTAGGGTTGCTCAACATCATTGAGATGTGATCCAAATTGATCTGATTCAGGCTTCTGACAGTTTAAACATTGACGCTGATTTACTAAAGCAGTAGACCAGGGAATGGCAGATATGGCACATTCCCTGAAGGGGGCTCCATTCTGTGGGCCTTTCAAAAGTTTTCAGACTTACAAAGCCTGAAGAGACATAGGATAACAATGCTATGTCTTCTATTTTCCCTCTTGTAGTCTGCAGCACAACTCTCTGCGTTTTTAGGAGTTAAGGGTTTCCGAAGAAGGTGGTTTTTGGAACTTTCGGTGGAAGTAAAACCTCCACACCTGTGACCTCTTTGATAAATTGGTCAAGTGCCTCACTGAACAGACATCTTCCTTGAAAAGACATATGCGTGACACACATTTTGTAGGCAGCTTCAGCTGTCCAAGCTTTTAGCCATAAGATTCTGTGTACATGAGTGGCGATTAGAGCCCTTCTGGAAATTTGTTTTATGACAAGTTCTAGGGCATCTACACAGAAGAGTAGAGAAGAAGGCAATTGCTGTAATTGCTGTGTAACAACACGATCCTGAAATACAGGGTCATGTTGGATGTTCATAGTCCTAATCCATTTAGATGCAGGTTGACATGCTGAAACTGCAGCAAGAACTTGTCGGCAGGTGCAGTTTATCCCCCCTCTCTGACACTTAAGAAAGGCGCGTGCATGCTCCATAGGGACTCCTCTGAAGGAAACAGCCGACTTCCTCTCTGGCTTCTTTGGGGCTCACATAGCCTGGACTTGGGACAGCTCTGGACATTGGAATAATTACTATGAGATGCTGATCTCTTACAAGCACATCTGTACCTACTTACATGTAATAATTTGACTCTACTACATATTAAACATTGTACTCAGAGGTGCTTTTCTGTGTTTTTTTCTATGTTGATATCCTCCCCTCTATAGGTGGCGCTGTTGAGCTAGTCACTCTACAGAGGGAATGGAGGTTCAGAGGAGCTTTGTTCCTCTGAAGCTTCCGCAGGTGCTATTAGGGGAGCAGCTTTATGATTGGACACTGTCATACTTACTGGATTCAAGTGACCCCCTAAAGCGGAAGTAAACCCATCAATTTAACAGTTTCAAAAAACAGTTACATTTCCAGCATGTGACGGGAATCTAACTGTCACATTGGTTGTGCTCTCAACCAAACTGTGAAACCAATGGCTGGTGTCATAAATGATCACATGTGCAGCATCATGACAGTTGAAGATCAAACAGAGGCCAAGATGGCAGCTTCCTTGGCTGAAAATGATAAGATGGTTTACTTCCACTTCAACTTAATAAGTGGGTCCAATGCACTCACAATCCCCTACACGTTTATTGGGATTCAGCTCCTGGACACATACAAACATCAGCCCCTTTATTCAGGGCTTATGGACCCCCTACTGATTGTCCTCTCCAATGGAAGGTGGCAATCTGACATCATCATTGACCACCCCTGTCATCTTTTCTAAAACCTTTGAGGATCACATTCAGAATCTGGACTGGATGTTCACTTGCCTCTCGCAGTACGGGTTGGAATTGAAGCCTAGCAAGTGTCACATGATCCAGAAGAAAATTCAATACTTGGGATATATTGTTGAAGCGGGAAGGGTATCCCTTAACCCTGCTAAGATTAAAGCTGTTTATGATCTCAACGCCCAAGAACACTGAGGGAACTGCCTTCCTTTCTGGGACTGGTAGAGTACTACAGATGATTCATCCCTACATTCCCCACATTGCAGTGCATCCCACCCAGTTATTGGGTATCCACAACAAAAGGGGCGGCCTTCGCCTAACATTCAGCCCCAATGGCGTGAGCCACAGCAACAAGATTTGGACGCCCTAAAAAAGAGTCTGACTTCAGCCCCTCTCCTGGCCTACGCTGACTGTACCAAGGTCTTCTGGGTATACACAGATGGAAGCCAGCAAGGTTTGGGCACTAGATCAGAATGGATATGAACAAGTGATCTGATATGCAAGTCACAGTCTGTGAACCCTCTGAACAAATCCCCCATAACTACAACTCATTCAAACTGGAGCTTCTTGTTAAAGTATAGTCTTAAGTGCTGGGATTGTATTAAAGTACCACCCGGGTGCTGAGAACTATTGTACCTAAGTTACCTGTGGTGTCCAGACTTTGATGACATATTGTTTGGGGCTTGTAATCTCCTTGCTACTGTCTTCCTCATGTTATTTGTTACTTCCAAGTTACCAAATAATAATGGTGCCACTTTGGTCTCTGCATGCCTTTTTAAACCACCTTGGGTACCAATCTGTTGGCCCTACCCAAAAGCTGGTTGCAGGGCTGGGTCTGCAAGATTAAAGAGAGCTTCTAGGAGCATCACAAACAGTGAGATGTTTGTTTAGGAAAGGGTTAGCAGGATCAACTACAGGAATAGCCAACTTCTCTGTGGACTCTTTTTCTACTTGATAGAGTTCAGTACAGATTTAGAAGGAGTGAAAATTCTTTCAGGAGTGACCCAGATGTCATTGACTGAACATTCTATCAGTTCATGAACTGGGAATATTGGGTATATTATGCAGGGTTTTGTATGTCTTGTAGTACCCAATGGGGGCATACAGAGGTTTAACAGCTCTGGTGAACAGGAGTGAACCACAACTGCGGTTAGCAAGGATTTCAATGCACTTCTTTATGTGAGAATTCAGTATTGGACCCCAGGCGTCACTCGACGCAAACAGGAGTTTGGGGGTTCTCTACATCATCTCTCTCTCACATAAAGAAAGGAGTTGAGCTACTAAGGTTGGACGCATTACAACATGCGACCAGAGCTTAGCGTTTAAAATTATAGCATACACTTAAAGATTCCAATGCACTTCTATATGCAAGTGATTATCAGTATGGGACCCCAGGCGTCACTCCACGCAAACAGGAGTTTGGGGGTTCTCTACATCCTATCACTAAAACATAAAGAAATGCATTAGGCCACTAAGGGAGTTGGTATGAAATACCATCAACCCTTAGCATAGAAAAGTTAGAGCGAACATATTCAGCAAGTTAGGGCAAGGCCCATAAACAAGTACACTTATGTCAAGCACGTAGTAAATAGGAATTGTAAAGACAATTAATAGTTGCATAAGAGAGGCGAATATAGCTCAGGTAATTTTGAGAGTAGATGTCCCTTTAAGATGTTCCTCAGGAAACAGCCATAGACACAACAGTTAGTCCCGAGCAGTATGTTAATAGCTACAAGCCATGATAAATAATAGCAATTGTTTTAGGAGGAATATATGCAGCAGATCTTTCTATAGTACTGCAAGTGAAACAATTGCTACTTATCCATTTGCAGGGCTTCAATGTAGCAACAAGGAATTCCATAGTGTAGGGTGTCAGCAAGGAGGTTCTCTAAGGTTGGCCCCAGAAATGACAGTCTGTTGCAGTTAACGTAGCAGCATTAATGCAGGAGTTGCAGGCTGGTCAGAGTTGCAGCATGGGGAGCGATGGCACCATTGGTTGTAGCGTGTAGCAAACCGTTCTGTTTATAGGGTAGAGTCAGGTGCAGTGCATAAGCACTGATTCAAGAAAACCGCCGATTTGCGGCGCACTTTCGCGTTGCACAGTGGACGATGACGCCATCGCGCGGTTGCCGTATGCGTTCCAGTGTGGAACGCATTACGATGGCGCGAGGAGCGCCTGTTACACAAGGTGAGTGTTAGCACAATGTCAAGGCTTTTGCAAACACAGGCAATGAGTTTTTCATTGTTAGCAAGCATGTTTTGTGAAGCTCCCTATTCAGTATAGTGACAATCCAGGGAAGAAAAATCTTCTGCAGCTTCCTCAAATACTGCCTCATTGTCCTCTTTATTTTCTTCTGTGTCTGTGTCCTCTATGACTGAAAAATGAATTCATCAGCTTACTTTTTTATTTCAATGTCCAATCATCAGGCAATAAAAAGATATGTGACTAAGGAAGCAGAATTTTAGCAGTTGTTTATTTCCTATAGTAACCCATCAAAACGGTGACTATGGACTTGCATATTTTCAGAGAAGAGATTTGGACTTTGCGCAGAGCGGGCACATACAGCGCTAACAGTAAGATAAGACATATATTTGGGGCATCTAACTGAAAACATGAGATTGTGTTTTTTTACCTGGAGCTTTTCTTTATGAGTTGGTAACCCACATTTGTTGTCCATCTTTTTTTATGTTTTTGCGTTATTGAATGACTAATGCCTCGTACACACGGCTGGACTTTTGGTCAGACAGGCTTTTTTTCTCGGAAAGTCCGGCCGTGTGTAGCCTCCATCAGACTTTTTTTGTCAGAAGTCCGATTGGACCTTAGATAGAGAACCTGTTCCTCTATCTTTCCGTCGGACTTCCGACGGACTCACGGCGGACTTTTGCATGGTCAAAAGTCGGACCGTGTGTACAAGGCATCAGAGATTGTTCAAAAGGCTGTCTGCAGAAGAACTAATGAGCTATTGGAAACATGATTTTTCTGCAGTACAATCATTTCTAGACTATGGCCCGGATTCACAGACATCTTACGCCGACGTATCTGTTGATACGCTGCGTAAGTTCAAGGATGCGTCGTCGTATCTATGCGCTGTATTCAGGAACCAAGATACGCCTGAATTTTGCCAAGATACAACCGACGTAAGTCTCCTACGCCGTCGTATTTTGGGTGCATATTTACGCTGGCCGCTAGGGGCGCTTCCGTTGATTTACGCGTTGAATATGTAAATGAGCTAGATACGCCGATTCACGAACGTACTTGCGCCCGTCGCAGTAAGCTACGCCGTTTACATAAGGCGTATGTCCGGTGTAAGTTTACCCCTCATAAAGCAGGGGTAAGTCATGTTAAGGTATGGGCGCGGGAACAGCGTCGTATTTTACGTCGTTTACGTAAGTCGTACGTGAATGGGGCTGGGCGTAGGTTACGTTCACGTCACAGGCATTGAGCCGGCGTATGTTAGGGAGTATATGCGCCGTGATTCTGAGCATGCGCCCTTCGTTCGGCCATGCATTTACATGGCGTCACGGTTAATTTTAATACAACACGCCCACTGCCTTGCTACTTTGAATTAGGCAGGCTTACGCCGGCCATTTTACGTTACGCCGGCGCAAGAAAGGGAGCAAGTGCTTTGTGAATACAGTACGAGCCTCTCTAAGTTACGTTGGCGTAGCACATATCAGATGCGCTACGCTGCTCTAAAGATACGCCGATCTCTCTGAATCCGGGCCTTTGAGTTTTAATAATAGATTAGAAATTCTTGGCATAGTTGCATATGTGAAACGTTAGAATGAAATTCTTGGAAATAGCTTTGATCAATTCAGCTGTTAAATGTTTGTTGCCACCAAACGCCAATTCATTTTTCTTAAGAAAAGTCATTACTGTTTTACTCTTGTACAGTTGCTTAGAATTATTCCACTGAGTTTGAGATGGGATCCAAAATAATTTGATTCAGACTTTTGGCAGTTTAAACGTTGACCCTGATTTACTAAAGGAATAGAGTCAGTGGCATAGTCAGTGTATGGCAGGTATGGCACATTTCCTGGGCACACTTGAAGGGGGCGCCATTTTGTGGGTCCACAGAAGTTTGCAAACTCACAGAGCCTGCAGAGATATGGGATAACAATGCTGTGTCTTCTCTTCTCCCTCTTGCAGTCTGCAGTGCAGCTCTTTGTGTTTTGAGGAGCTAAGGGCTTCCGAAGAAGGGGGTTTTGGGAATTTTCAGTGTGAACGTAAAACCTTTCCACCTGTGACGTCTTAAATTAATTGGTCAAGTGCCTCACCAAACAGATGTCTTTCTTAAAAAGGCATACGTGTGACGCACCTTTTTCTGGCAGCTTCAGCTGTCCAAGCTTTGAGCTAATACATTCTGCGCACCTGAGTGGAGATTAGGGCCATTCTGGAAGTTTGTCTCATTACATGTTCTAGCGCAGTGATGGCGAACCTTGGCACCCCAGATGTTTTGGAACTACATTTCCCATGATGCTCAGCTACTCTGAAGAGTGCATGAGCATCATGGGAAATGTAGTTCCAAAACATCTGGGGTGCCAAGGTTCGCCATCACTGTTCTAGCGTATCTACACAGAAAATTAGAGCAGAATGCAATTGCTTTGTAACAGCACAATCCTGAAATACAGGGTCATGTTGGTTGTTCTTTGTCCTAGTCCAGCTAGCTGCAGTGTTATATACGCAAACTGCAGCAATAGCTGGTTGCAATGCTGGATCTTCAAGAATAAACAAAGCATTTAGAAGTGTCTCAAACTTTTTGTTTAATGAAAGTTCAGAACATGCTCCAACACCGGACACCAGTGTCCACCAGAGTCCACTTCTGCAAATCAGGCAACCAGGTCAGCACTGGAAACACACGGGCACACATTCCGCCATCTTGCTCCTCTACCTTGTGGTGTCTGCTAGCAGGGAACGATGGGTCTTCTCTAGGGTGTGGCACTGCCCCCTCGCTTCCAGACAAGCTGGCGTCTATGAAACTCATAGGAAGGCTCCTCCCCTAGCGTAACCCCTTGTTAGATGAACTGAAGTTTGCAGGCACATTAGCAGGACTTGTCTGGGCATGTCGCTCGGCACTGACTGTGCCCAAACAACTGAGAGCAGATGACTACTGACTTTTCTGTTGGTTTCCGGTAGCAACAATAAAGTTTGTAACCCATGCCTCACTGAAGGGAACACTTTTAGCAAAGTGTCGCCCGCAGGCACCCGCCGGCTGACCCTGATCACCAACAGTAGACATCTCCAGGCATACTTTCCTATTAAATGCAGGTCGTTTGAAGCAAAAGTTCAGGATGTCCAGCAATAGCAGAGTACTGGACATATTTGTAATCCATGGGTGCGATCAACTGCCGTGGTTGCCCCAGGTGACAGCACATAGTGGAAAGTTATTGAATTGCAGATTTAAAGCACAAGTGTCTGTCCCAGCCACGGTTGAGCAACTGCGTAAGCAGGGCAGCAATACCTTGGCAGGAATCTCCCGCTGGTTGCTATGGACAAGGGCACTTGATGCTGCAGTACTGAATTCAGAGCACATAAATCCTTCCCCTAAATTCTATTCCTCAATTGATGTAACAAAGTGCAGTTCCCTGTCTTGGTCAACTTCAGTTGCTAGGAGCAACGGCTGGCAGGTTACCCGTGAACAGACATCCCGGATCGAGCCCCCAAATGTAGAGTACCCTCGTAAGGGCTGTTGAGTGTTGTGGTCTGTCTGTTACCCTGTCCAGCCAGGCACACAATTTCAAGCATCCAGAGATATGAAACAGTCCTTGCACTTGTTTTTGTATTTTTATTAAGGGAAATTAACTTAGATAAGGAAATTATGAGACGCGCAGAAGATTGAAAGTCAATGTTGGGACCGAACTAAAGACACTCACGGTATATACAATCTCCTCTCTTCCTCCAGCACATCACTTGCTTGCATAGTATCTGTAATGAACTGGTGCGACCAGAACTGTGTGGACTGCAACAGAGTGAACCAAACACATGTAAAGTGAAAAGTAATATAATGTATTATAAGAAAACTAACCCCAGTGACACACAATAAATCAAAAACATATACAGGAGTGAGAGGCAATTGTAAACAAGCCAGGGTCATACATGGGAAATCAAGCAGATTGGGCCGGGAACAAGTCAGGACAGGGAGAAGGTAACAGGAGACAGGGGGGACAGGCGGAAGGGATCAGGCTGAAAGGCATGGGTCTCGGAAGGGATACAGGGTCACAGGATAACAGGATAAAGGGTCAGGATACAGGATCACAGGCTAGCGAACACAGGTCAGGGCTCAAGGAACAATATCAAGGCAAATGTGTGCAGCACCTGCCGGGCATATATACACCTCTTCCAATCAGTTTCAGGTGCTGCCTGATTGTAGGAGATGATTTCGGCTCCAGACTGCCGGGAGACACCTGCTGGTGGACACCAGTACTGCTGCCCATAGATCTGACAGTGCCACCAGCAGGAGAAACCTTTCCTGACAATATATCTCTTCAATACCTCCAGCACATCACTTGCTTGCACTTCCAAGGTCAGCTAGCACTGATTTGTAGGCCTGACAGTGGCCCAGCCAGGCCTAAAGCAGATGCCCTTTGCAGGCAGGGACTGTGGGCCCTTTTACTGTAGCAAAATCGTAGCTAGTCCCAATGCTAGATGTCCACGTGGCTACTGCTCCCAGCACCACCTCTTCAGGCACTGCCAGCCCTCCTGACTGCAGCTTCCCCCCTTCCGCTGCCCGTGCCACCACAATCCTGACTGACTCTGCACCCATCCCAGACTACTCATCCCAGTCCTCTCAGGTGTGCCTCCCCAGTTCCCCTGACTGTGTGTCACTCATAAGCTCTATTGGCTGCCTCTGTGGAACTCCTGGAGACTTGCCCAGTAGTGTTCTCCTGCTGTCCTCTCTTACTCCTCCTGTGCCTCCTGGTCAGGACACCTCCATGGGTTGTAAGAGGGTCCCGTCCGCACCCGAGCCCAGGCCCAAGGTCACCCCCCCCCCCAGACTGGGGAGCTCCCTCAAAGGCCCTGACAGCCTAACACTCCATCTCCATCTTCCACCCAATTACCAACTCCTTCCCAGCTGGGCTGACCTTGGGTATTTAAGGAGGCCTGCCCCCTGCCAATCCAAGTTGGGGATTGGTCAGGGCTCCTCAAAACACCCCAAGCAGCTCCACCTCCCCTCTCCTCCCTTTCCAGAATATTCTAGAAGGCTCTGAAAAGAAGTGGGAGGTCTGGGTAATGATGCCTGTGAGTCACCAGTTCTGCTCCGAGTCACTCCCAACCCAGATGATCAAAACACACCCAGGATTGCCTGCCAGCACAGCCTGGAAATGTATCCTAATCTCACAAAAGCCATTCACTCTAGCCATTCTACTTCTAGCACACTAGAGGGTGCTACAGGGGCATTCTAATACAGGCGGGATGTTACTGGCTAGACCATTAGGTGAAAACAGAGGGGAGAAAGGTCTTAAAAAACGAATGCAGCCACCACATCTAATGACTGTAAACTGCATTATATTACATTTTTTGTTTTGGGTTTAATACTGCTTTTATTTTCCTCCGCTGACCTGATTTTTTTTGAGCGCAGGTGCCACAACATTCTGCATGAGATTGTATAAATGTTTTATATGGCGACAAAAAGCCATAAACTGTTCTCATGGAAGAAATCCACCTGTGGAAGCAAATGGATTGCTGTGACATTTTTAAAATATGTTTACTCGGAATCATCAGGGAATATTTTTCTTCCCACCAGTATTTATCCTTGCACCCTGCATCCATATATCAATCTACCAACATCCACCATCCCTTTTTCACGAGCTTGACTTTTGTACTCTATTCTGTCTTTTATTATTTATTATGGTAAATCACAAGAGCTTTTCAAGGTAAATATTTACAGTGTGGGATTGAAACTGCATATAAACGACCACCAGTGTAGAGCTGACATACACTCCCAGAAAATGATACACACTGTGTTTTGCCATTTATATACATATGTATGAACTCTCCAGTGTGGTTATACAAATATATTTCTACTCACTGTGTACAAGGTAACTTCACCAGTCTGCGACAACAACGTAGACATTTGCTACAGTAAAGACAAAGGCCCAGATTCACAAAAGAGATACGACGGCGTATCTCAGATACTCCGTCGTATCTCTCAGAGTATCTATGCGACTGATTCATAGAATCAGTTACGCATAGATAGCCCTTAGATCCGACAGGTGTAATTGTTTTACACTGTCGGATCTTAGGATGCAATACCGCGGCCGCCGCTGGGGGGAGTTCGCGTCTTAAACCAGCGTCGGGTATGCAAATTAGGAGTTACGGCGATCCACGACGGTTTTTCGCGTTCGCTACATCGCTGCTAGTCTAGTTTCCCGTCGCAAAGTTAGTTGTCGTTTTGGGTGCCCTAACTTTACACAGCACACGTATGTGCTGTATAAAGTATGGCCGTCATTCCCGCGTCGAAATTAAATTTTTTTTCCTTCTTGCGTCAGGCCCCGTACACACGACCGAGGAACTCGACGTGCCAAACACATCGAGTTCCTCGTCGAGTTCAGTGTGGAAGCCGCCGAGGAACTCAGGGGGCCGACTTTTCCCATTGACTAACGAGAAAATAGAGAACATGTTCTCTTTTCGGCCCGACGAGTTCCTCGTTGGCTTCCTCTCTGAAAAGTGTACACACGACCGAGTTTCTCGCCAGAATCCAGCTCCGACCGAGTTTCTGGCTGAATTCTGCAGAGAAACTCGGTCGTGTGTATGGGGCCTCAGACGTCCGGGAATACGGTAGTACGCTACGCACGTTGCCGTTCGAAAAAATGATGTCACTTCACGCAAAGCACGGCGGGAAATTCAAAAGGGAGCATGCGCAGTAGGTCCGGCGCGGGAGCGCGCCTAATTTAAATGGCACACGCCCCTTTGAATTACGCGGGCTTACGCCGGAGGCCGCCGGCGTAGGTTTTCATTGCAAGTGCTTTGTGAATCAGGCACTTGCGATGAAAACGCGCGGCGGTGTAACGTATCTACGATACGTTACGCCGCCTCACTTCTACGTGAATCTGGCCCAGAGAACTTGTAGCAGCAGCAATTCTAAACTGATGGACAAAAATCATGGTTTCTGGATTACTGATTATTTTTTTTATCCACCATTAATATCTGTTATTATATGAGCACCTACTTGTAGGTCTTGTTAATGCTAGTCGAATTAGTATTGTAGAGTAGGGACACAGAAGTACCCAGCGTAGTTACCCAATTTGGCCACCAGGTGCCTTAGTTCGCCTTGGGAGCAGGCCTACAGGGATCCGTGTAGTGGGGCGGCTGAATAGTATCCTAAATAGCTTCTAGAAGCTCTCTGCATGGGGCATCTTGGGAAGTAGGGCTTTACCATTAAGAGACTGGCAGGAGATCACCTGTGGGTCAATATGAAAAGACCAAGCTATGGCAAGGATGCAGGCTGTGAGGCTCTATCACTTGGAGCTTTCCCTTAGACCCCTTTCACACTGGAGCGTTTTGCAGGCGCTATAGCGTTAAAAATAGCGCCTGCAATATGCCCTTAAAAATCTGTCCCCATTCACTCCGGTGCGCTACCCGCATCTTCGGAGCGGTGAAGGAGCGGACTGCATGCCCAGTCACCTTAATCCATTACTTTTTCCTTTATTTATCATTTGTTGTATCTCAGTGCTGCTAGCCTGCAGCAGCCTATTTGCATTCACTTCCTGTCTACGTGCATGCACTGCCGTAATGACTGCATGGCATTTCTCAGGCAAGGTTTCCTAATGTAACCTTGCCTGTGCAAAGTGTGTTGAAATGGCCATTTATAGTTACCATCGGATGCCTCTGATTCAGCATGACAACACTGGGGCACAATTGGGAAAAATGAAAATTGTCACCAACAACAGGAAAAGGGACTTTCATGGCAAGATCATTAGGTATAATTTTAATAAGAGCTGAAGTCTTTAAAGATATTGCAAATTATTTTTTAAATGATATTACCGCTGTGAAAGCGTTTATGAGTATTTACTTTTTGGCCTTATACTGTATATACTGTATTGCTTATATTTAAAGTGTGGGGACAAGAGTGATTCCATGTGTCTGCCAGTCATACACACATATGCTGTTATTATAGGACTGTTGGGTTGTGTCCTACTGTTCAGCAGCCCTCAAATGTCTATGGACATCTTTAAAAGCAATGTCAGTTGTGTTCCGTTAATTATGTATAATAAAAAAATGAGGTTTTTATGGTAGGTAATGCTGTGCCCTGTCTGCCTTAATAGATGTATGAAGCCATTGGTGATGCCAGTCTTTGTTATACTATTCTGCTGGGATGAGTCCACTTATAAATGATTTCCTCATGCATACCATGGGAGAAACAGTGTGCTGCTTAGTATTGGATGACTACTGAAGAGCTGCTGGGGTCAGGGTCAGTGCAATGCTTGCCATTGAAGGCAGTTTGAGATAAGCAATAATTACAGTAATAATAAAGCAGACCAAGATTTTTTTTTTTTTTAATGGTATTTCCTTGAATTAATCAAAACTTGGATGGGAGACCCATCTGGGAATAACAGGAGCAGTGCTACAGCCACTAATTTTCCCAGATGTTCTTCCATCCAAATACTTACTAGACCTAAAGCTCAACTACAACCAAAATTGGACCATTGTAACCATGCAAAAAAACATACCTGTACATCAACTCTAATAAGCAGTTCTTTATGGATGTCTTTTGGTTGCTCTTGTATTTGAAACATTAGAGCTCTGCTTGGTGTATTACATACAAAGTCATCACTGGTAATACTGTGAGGAATTCACAGACATTAAAGTGATTGTAAAGGTAAATTGAAATAAAACCTCCTCTTTTCGGGTCCCCCCTCCCCTTGATCCAGTGCCTCCATGGGAATCCGCTTCCCATAGGGGCAATCGTGCATGCTCGCACCCGAGCCCTGCTGCTGTGTCCATGTGTCCATTGGCGCAGACAGCAAGACTTGACCGTATCCCCCGCTCCCTCGTCACTGGCTTTGATTGACAGCACTGGGAACCAATGGATCCTGGTGCCCCAGCAAAGCTAGTGAGACCCAAAAGTGAGGGGAGAAAAGAGCTGCAGACATGCACGGTGCTGGATCATATGAGGGCTCAGGTAAGTAAAAGGCGGGGGAGGGGGGTGAGGGGGGGATGCTGACCCCTAAAAAATGTTTACCTTAATGCAAGGAACGCAATTTAAAAAACATACAATACTGGCGAAATAGGAAATGATCACCTACCTCGCTCCCGCAAATTGTAATTCAACGTTTTATTTACTGGTAGCTTAGATGAGCATTTAACCCTTGCAGTGCAACAAGTAGCCCTACTGCAAGGGTATTATTTTGTTTCCCTGGGGTTCAGGTTTAAGAAAAATATGTCTAAATTTCGTGCTGCAGAAATATGCTCTGCACTTTGTTGGCTTTGGAGCAGTGTTCATTTTAAAGTCAAATTTCGATTTAGTTTTAGTCATAGACTTTTAAGTTGCATTTTAATTTTAGTCAGTGGCGGCCCGTCCATTAGGGGCGCACGCACGCAGCCCCTCCCCATCCATGCGTCCAGCCCCCTGATCTACATGCAGGGCGTCAAACGCATGGATTCCAATGTTTTTTGGTCAATGGTTAGAGCCAGAGGCTCTAATAGGCTTCAAAAAGTGTGGGCTTGGGGTGCAGAGCTCTGTGCTCCGAGCCCATCCAGTTGTGTTACAAAAGCGAATGAATATTCGCTATTGTAACACTGATTCTCCTCCCGGTCAATCAGGAAGCCGGTCATGAGAACCGTCACTCGATTGCCCAAAAGGAGATCCAACTGGATTGCCCACCAGGAGGAGAAGGAAGGAGACACTGAGGAACCGAGACGAGCTCACAGCCTGGAGAGAAACCCTCGCCGCCCGCAGTGCTGCAAGCGAAATGGGGTAAGTGCGGGCCCCTGACTGACTGACCTGGGGTGCTGCCTGTGACCCCCGCCGCCCAGCTGGCTGACCGGGGGGTGGCTTCTGTGCCGTCTGTGACACCCAAGCAAGGGAAGGGGCGACAGCGGGTGGATTGTTTGCCACCCCCCAAAAAAAAACACTAGCCGCCACTGGTTTTAGTGATATTTTAGTCATCTGAATTTTTTTAGTTTTAGTCGTATTTTATTTGTCGATTTTAGTTGACTAAAAATCTCCAGGTCATAATAGTTGAGTAGAATCTCCAATACATTTTAGTTAAAGGGGTTGTAAAGGTAAATGTTTTTTCACCTTAATGCATCCCCCCCCCCGAACCCCTGTTTTACTTACCTCACCCCTCAAAAGTCCCGCGCTCGTCCCGTGATCCTCTTCGGTTCCCAGCCTGGCCGTTGATTGGCTAGGTTGGACGGATTCATAGCAGCGCAGCAATTGGCTGACGCTGCTGTCAATCACATCCGATGACGCACCGCCCTGGGGGGCGGGGCAAAGTGATGCAGTCGGCGGCTATGCCCGCCGCTGTATCACGGGAACGCGCCCGCAAAAGCTTTCCACCATGCAAGCTCGCTCGCATGAAGGTGGAAAGCTCTTGCGAGAAGGAGCCGAGACAGCCGCCGAGGGACCCCAGAAGACAGGGTTTGGGGACACTCTGTGCAAAATGAGCTGCACAGTGGAGGTATAACATGTTTGTTATTTTTCCAAAAAAAAATGTTTTACTTTAGTGTTTCTTTAACTAAAATCGAGTGGGTTTAATTAAATTGTAGTAAATTATTTATCCCCTTGGAGCCAGCGCCACCTGGCCCTTTAAAGGGCTTAGGATGCCGGGAGGCGGGATTTATGATCATGTGACTGCCTTGATTAGCTGTCACGGCGGTCACATGATCGGAAAGCTCCTGATCTCTAACAGCAATCGGGAGCTTTTTTGTTACCCGCCGGTAACTGTGTCGGGAGCACGAAGGGCACTCAGCACAGCTGTATTTGCACAAATGCATGCAAATATGCGGCCGTTCTGCGCCAAGGCCCAACCACCAAGAGGCCACATATTTGTGTGTGGCCAGCACGGAGAGGTTATACATTTGTCTAGAATTGCCAAACTCATATACTTCTGGAGTAAAAATCTAATAACATGTTATTATTGATGGTATTAAGAGGTAAAAATGTAAACTCTTTTGGCTGTAATGTCATTGCACATCTTACCTAAATATATTACCAACATTAAATAAGAAGGAAAAAAAAGAAAAGTATTTTTCTTTTAGCAGCTTAGTAGATGCCCCCTACTTATTCTTATGTGGTAGAGCAGCAGTGATGTCACTAGGGTTGGTGTCACCCAGTGCGGTAAAACAGGGTGTCACCCCCCTCTGTCTAGGCTGCCCAGCACCAAGCAGGCAGCGCACGGGCACAGGGCGCACCCCAAACCAGCCCCTGTAAATGATAGTATAGGGCAGTATAGTGGCAGGTTAGGGTAGTATAGAGTGGTATAGTGGCAGGTTGGTGTAGTGGGGTGGTATAGGACAGGTTAAGGTGGTATAGGGCATGTTGGGGTGATATAGGGTAGTTTTGGGTGGTATAGGGCAAGTTAGGGTTACATAGGGCAGGTTGGGGTGGTATAGGGCAAGTTAGGGTGGTACAGGGCAGGTTGGGGTGGTATAGTGCAAGTTAGGGTGGCATAGGGCAAGTTGGGATGGCATGGGAAAGTTTGGGGTGGTACAGGGCAAGTTAGGGTGGCATTGGGCAGGTTGGGGTGGTATAGGGCAAGTTATGGTGGCATAGGGCAGATTGGGGTGGCACAGGGCAAGTTAGGGTGGCACAGGGCAAGTTGGGGTGGCATGGGAAAGTTTGGGGTGGTACATGGCAGGCTGGGTTGGTACAGGGCAGGCTGTGGTGGCACAGGGCAGGCTGGGGTGGTACAGGGCTGTTTGGGGGGGTACAGGGCAGGCTGAGGTGGTATAGGGCTGTTGGGGGTGGTACAGGGCAGGCTGTGGTGGCACAGGGCAGGCTGGGTGGTACAGGGCAGGCTGGGGTGGTACAGGGCTGTTTGGGGGGGTACAGGGCGGCTGGGGTGGTATAGGGCTGTTTGGGGTGGTACAGGGCAGGCTGGGGTGGTACAGGGCAGGCTGGGTGATACAGGGCAGGCTGGGGTGGTACAGGGTAGGCTGGGGTGGCACAGAGCAGGCTGGGGTGGTACAGGGCAGGCTGGGATTGCACAGGGCAGGCTGGGCATGTCAGCTAAAAAAAATGGGATGGTGTCACCCCTCTATCGGGTGTCACCCGGTGCGGACCGCACCCTCCGCACCCCCCTAGCAACGCCTCTGTAGAGCAGTGTTAATTTTTACATCCAATTTTGATTTTGTTTTAGTCACAGGGGCAGACCCTCGTACCTTTGCACCGGGCGCAGCGTATCTAAGATACGCTACGCCGCCGTAACTTATCTTTTTTTTTTCGAATCCTGAAAGGAATCGCACCGTAAGTTACGGCGGCCTAGTGTATCTCTGGCGGCGTAAGGGCGCGGAATTCAAATGGCTGTAATGGGGGCGTGTTTTATGTAAATACGTTGTGACCCGACGTAAACAACGTTTTTTTTAACTGCGCATGCACCGTCTGTGGGGGTATCCCAGTGCGCATGCTCGAAATTAAACCGGAACCAGCCAATGCTTACGAGGGTGACGTCATTCTACGCAAATTCCTATTCGCGAACAACTTACGCGAAAGACTTACGCAAACGACGTAAACAATTCAAAATTGTATGCGGGAACGACGGCCATACTTAACATTGAGTATGCCTCAGAACAGCAGCTTTAACTATACGCCGGAAAAAGGCGAACGCAAACGACATAAAAAAATGCGCCGGCCAGACGTACGTTCGTGGATCGTCGTAAATAGCTAATTTGCATACTCAACGCGGAAATCGTTTTAGTTTTAGTTGCATTTGAGTCGACTAAAATAGTCTTGATTTTATTGACGAAATTAACGCTGCTTCGGAGAAAACTGGTCTGTTTATCCTGTCTCCCCTGTCTATGTTTGATGCTCAGGCAAGAACAGAACCTTGTAGGCATTTCAAAATACACAGCAGGCCATTGTCAACTGTAGTAATGACCCAGCTACACTTAACCTCTGGGTGCAAAAAGATGGATTTATCTGTAGTTTGTTGTTATCTGCAAGGAATGGCTGCAACTGCAGGACTGAAAATCTTAATGGCAGAGTTAATGTACATGTAAACCCTAACAATGAACTTCTCGTATTATTTGTTGCTCTCAGACTGTTAGATTTACCAGTGTTGTGTTATATAGCTCCTAATAAAAAATAATTATTTATCCTGCCTGAACTCTTCTAAACTTATAGCTTTTGGTGCTCTGTGCTGCATTATCAGTTAGCATTGTTCCTTGTTCTCTCTGTGGACTACAAATCAACTCCCCCTGTGTTTTAAAGATGAGTTGAGGGGGGGGGGGTCTGTAGTCATAACATAAGTCCTGTCCAAGAATGACAAGCTGCTTCTCTCTTTATATAGTAGAGAGAGGGAGTGTCGTTACCCTAGGACAGAAAGTGAGGTAGTTCCAGATTCATCATGTAAAAATGAAGGGAAAATTTAAAAAAATAAGGAAAAATAATGTAGCCACATTTTTGTTCTTTTTTTTTCAATTCTTTATTTTATTATTTTTTTTCAAAGTTATCCATATCATGTTGTTACATTTGCACACAAATATGGCTTCTATATGTTACTACATAAATCAATATATTCAACTTTTATGCATCCTAGTTTCTGTATGTAAGTGTTTACCTTGATAACTATATATTATAAATAACCCATGCATATCTCCCCTCCACCCGCTCGCCTCCCAACCACCCCTCTCCATCCCCCCCTTCCCCAAAAAAAATAATAATAATTTTGTTCTTGAGTTTAGATAGATTCGTTAGAAAAAAACAATACTTAAAGTGGAAGTAAACCCTCCTATCTTTTTCAGCCAAGGAAGCTGCCATCTTGGCCTTTGTTCAATCTTCAACTGCCATGAAGCTGCACATGTGATCAGTTATGACACCAGCCATTGGATGGTTTGACAGTTTGGTTGAGAGCACAACCAATGTGCAGTTAGCATTCCCAGCATGCCGGGAATGTTAACAGTTTTTTTAAGTATTACATCGATGGGTTTACTTCCGCTTTAAAAAAATATATCCACAAAAATCTAAAATAATACATACCTTGCTGGTACGTGTCCTATAATCACTGCCCAAGCAGAAATGCCCATAGGATATTCTTTGTAATCGAGGATCGTAATTGAAACATAGAGGTGGACTCCCTACAGTACCTTCTGATTTTTTTGGGGGGGATTTTATGCTATTTATTTTTTATATATCTCAAAAGAAAACAGGAACATCCATTAATCAAGCCTTTAAAAATTAACAGAAAGTGTTTATTTCCAAGCAAAATTATATTAGTGTCCACCATTATGGTCAACTATTTGACCATCCCACATTGACTTTATTTTGCATATAATAGAGTCTGATGTTTTATCAATGATTTTGAATTGTTAAACATCACTGGTTTCCCTCTTTGATGGAAGAGCTAAGGACCTGCCCTTTATCTTCAATAAGACTTGTGGATTTACCAGGACTAAACAGGGGATTAATGGCTTTGGATCATTCCCCAGTTAGTAAACCTTAGATCTTCTCACCCCAATGGTCTTTTCTCTTAATCACTGATTGTATTCCTCCCTGATAAGAAACCTTATCTGAAAGACAAAAATGTTTGCCTAATGCCTTCTTTCTCAGTTTTCCCCTTTACAACATTCCATTCATTCATGTACTGTAGTCTTTTATAGCTATTTTTGAAGAATGTTTTTTTCATCTACAACTTTTCAATATTTCCAATTTTCCAAGAGCAGCAATGTATTGACAGAGGAGGTATTTTGAATTATTTATCTCGCTCTAATGATCGCGGCAATACCTCACATGTGTGGTTTAAACACTGTTTACATATGTGGGCACGGAGGGACAGTCGCTTTAAATTATTTTATTTTTTTTCGTATTTATTAGGGTTAGGGTAGGGTTAGGGTTACAGATAGGGTTAGGGTTACAGATAGGGTTAGGGTTAGGGTTACAGACTGTAACCCTAACCCTATCTGTAACCCTAACCTTGTCTGTAACCCTAACCCTAACCCTACCCTAACCCTATCTGTTACCCTAACCCTAACCCTTACACTACCTGATCGATATAACATCATACTTGATGTTTTAAAGTACGTTATTCCAAACAACGCATAGTAGCTCATTATGAAATACTTACCTTGGAACGAGGTGTGTAGAACTTACCTGGTATCGCCGCTCCAGCGCTGTGATTGGCTGGAGCGGCGATGTCGTCACTCCCGCGCATGCGCGCGGGAGACTTCATTCCGGCAAGGTCCGGCGGGTGCCGGGCCTCAAGCCGAGGATCCCCGATGCGCATGCGCCGCTGCAGTCAGCGGCGCATTGCAAGGGGAATATCTGCTAAACCGTACAGGTTTAGGAGATATTCTTTATTCCTACAGGTAAGCCTTTCTATAGGCTTACCTGTAGGTAAAAGTGGTAGTACAGACTTTACTACCACTTTAAACATTTTGGAACACTATCCAAATTTAAAATAAATGTTGCGAAATCTGAGATCCTCCCCATCTGCCTGCCCCCTCACCTAGCCGCGAGACCTGGGCCAAGGCGTCCCTGTGCTACCTGGGAGTGCAACTTACAGACCAATTTGATGCCCTATATGATGCTAACTACCCTCCCCTGCTTTTACCTGGTTAGGCCAGGTCAACATCATAAAAATGAATGTATTGCCCCAAATCCTTTTTTACTTACAGATGCTACCAGTCCACCTACTGGTCCACCTACCCAGTCCACCTACCCAGACCGGGGCTGGATATTTCAACAAGACAGCAACCCAAAACACTGCTCAAAATCTACTCAGCATTTATGCAGCGGAACAAGTTCAACGTTCTGGAATGGCCATCCCAGTCCCCAGACCTGAATATCATTGAACATCTGTGGGGTGATTTGAAGCGGGCTGTCCATGCTCGGCAACCATCAAACCTAACTGAACTGGAGATGTTTTGTAAGGAGGAATGGTTCAAAATACATTCATCCAGAATCCAGATACTTGTTACAGGCTATAGGAAGCCTCTAGGGCATGGGTCTTCAAACTACGGCCCTCCAGTTGTTCAGGAACTACAATTCCCATCATGCCTAGTCATGTCTGTGAATGTCAGTGTGCTACAATGCCTCATGGGACTTGTAGTTCTGCAACAGCTGGAGGGCCGTAGTTTGAAGATCCCTGCTCTAGGGGCTGTTATTTCTGCTCTATTAAATATTGATGTGATTTTTCTGTTGGGGTACCCAAATTTATGCACCTGTCTAATTTTGTTTTGATGCATATTGCACATTTTCTGTTAATCCAATAAACCTCATTTAATTACTGAAATATTACTGTGTCCTTCAGTTATTTGATAGATCAAAATGAAATTGCTGATCCAAACACCCAAATATTTATAAATGATAATCATGGAAATTGTCAGGGGTTCCTAAACTTTTGCATACGACTGTATATATCCATCTGTAATGCCGCGTACACGCAATCGGAATTTCCGATGGAAAAAGTCAGTCTGACTTTTTCCATCGGATATTCCTCTCATGTGTAGCCCCATCTGAGTTTTTTTCATCGGAAATTACGATGAATTCCATCGGAGTTTAGATATAGAACATGTTCTATTTTCCCGTCGGAATTCCGATGTGATTGGCCGGGCAAAAGCCCAATCGTGTGTACGCGGCATTAATGTTATGTATATTCCTTACAGATGTTGGAGCAGATATCTGCAGACGTAGCATTTTATTTTTCTGATGTGACATAATGCAGGGAAAACCAACTTCCAGGCTTTCAAGATAAGGCAGAGTGACTGATCTTAACTGTACTTGATTAGAATTGATGACATAATTCTAATGGATGCTGCTTTCATGTTATATGATGTACTGTATACTTGTATAAACATAACAAGCTTTCAAGCATATGGTCTATAATTTATGGAGAAGAGAGCTGTTTAGCATTGTGACTATGTACAACAGTCGTTACTTATATCTGCGGTGTCACACACATATAACATCATACTTCCTTCAACAAATGAATATCTTGTTTAAAGTACAAGTCAGACTTTTCATTTTAAACACATCAATGGTAATCACAGCAAATAATTGCTTCATAATGAGCATACGGGATTGGTATGGCATACTGTAAATCTTTAATTACAATCAGTTTTATTTTAAAGCTAAAAATATCAAAGGCATGTTAGCGTCTTTTTTTATTTCTGTGGAACTAATCTAAGATTAAATGTCGCACTGCTATATTAATTCCATAACCACAATCATGTGCTTCCTATCATGGGAATCTTCTGTGCATAAAGTCCTACAATGTCAATGACTGCAATTCCATATTTGGCAATGTTGCTTTAAAGTATTATAAAGTAGATCTTCCAGCAACTAATACCCATTTTAGCAACATTGAGCTATTATAGAATTTTTTTTTATCTTAAAGTGTATGTAAACCCTAATATTGAACCTCTCTTATTTGCTCCCTTGTAGAACATGCCATTGAAAGCAGTTTAAAGGGGTTGTAAAGGTTCATGTTTTTTTACCCTAATGCATCCTATGCATTAAGGTGAAAAAACATCTGACAGTTACGCCCCCCCCCCAGCCCCCCTGTTTAACTTACCTGAGCCCGTTCACCTGCTGCGCTCGCCCCAGACGTCCTCTTCTCTGCTCAGTCTGGGCGTTGATTGGCTAGAGTGGATGGATTGATAGCAGCGCAGCCATTGGCTCGCGCTGCTGTCAATCACATCAAATGACGGGGGGCAGGGCCAAGTGATACAGTGAGCGGCTATATCACAGGAGGGTGCCTACAAGAACTAACATCCATGGAAGAGAGCTCCCATGAAGGGACTTGGTTAGTTCTTGCGGGGAGGGGCCGAGACAGCCGCCGAGGGACCTCAGAAGACCAGGTTCGGGGCCACTCTGTGCAAAACGAGTTGCACAGTGGAGGTAAGTATAACATGTTTGTTATTTAAAAAAAATAAAAAATATCCTTTACAGCCCCTTTAAGATTTAAAAGAATGGCAGTTCTGATCCTGCAGTCAACTTTATTGTTCATATCACGTTACACTCCATAGCTGGGAGATGCTTGGTACAGCTAGTCCAATCCTACTTCAGTGTGTCTTTAGCTTCTATTTAGAGCACATGGAATTTCTGGAGCTAGACATACTATGATTTTTTGACCTATCTGATGTTTATCTGTTATGATCTGCACAAGTTTTGAATTAAAGCTTTCTACAAACTGCAAGATGTCATTTGGATCAAGTCATTGTCTGCCAATTCTTTTAAAGACTGTAAGTTACTGCTATGTTGCTACAACTACATTAGTTATAGAAATCGCACTTCCAGTGCTTAGATTGCAGAGGCAGAACAGTTTACACACCTAACACAAAATCCTCTCTCTAAAGAGCTTAAAGCAGAACTCTGATACTAAGCGCACAAGGGTTGATTTATCAAACCAGGAGAGTACAAAAGCTGGTGGAGCTCTGCATAGCAACCAATCAATTTCCATTTTTTTTTTGTCAAAGCTTTATTAACCAAGCTAAAGTTAGAAGCTGATTGGTTAGCATGCAGAGCTGCACTAGATTTTGCACTCCCCAGTTTTAGTAAGTCAAACCCACACTGTTTAATTTGCATTATCCGTTCTGTTTCTGTATGTGGATGATAGCACTGTAAGTACTTTAATAAAAATAAATAAATAAAGTAACTTCTTTCCTAATTGGTATACAACTGTCACATGACCCAGCTCTTTCCCAGCCGTCTATAGTGAAACAGGGGGAGCATCTAGTCCTCTGCTTCTGGCCACATGTAAAAAAAAAAATAACACCTTTGGAATACAGAGTTAAAATAAATAATTATTATCAATAAATTGTGAATACAAATATATACTTGAAATCAAATCTTTATTATTTTTTGGGCAAAAACATGGTGTGGGAAGATTTCTGCCAGTCACAGACTGTGTGATGCCCCTCCAGAGTGTGTCTTAGAATAACAGGGAGGTGAAACCTCTATCAGTCAAGATGTAATATCCAACCCCATTGTGTTTAGCTGGTCAATGGGCAAGGAGAAGGAGGAAAAGGGTGGGCTGTCATTTACCACTGTGTATACTCCCACATGTGTGACCCTATAGTCACGTGGGCTGCTCAGATGTGATAGGGAGGAAATGCTCAAGGTAGAAATACACCAAAAATAGAGCATGTGTATTAGCTGCCAACACTCCTCTGCAAAATCCTCAACTGCAGTGGGGACATGGACAGAAGGAGGCATGGAGAACAGAAGGATCAACTATTTTTTTTGCAGAATAGAGAAAATGAATCTTAAAGAGGAAGTAAACCCTGATGGGTTTTACTTCCTAGTTTGCTCCCTGCAAAGCCTGCAAATGAAAAGCATAATGGACTAGTATGCATCACATACTAGTCCATTATGTGACACTTACCTGCAAAAGAATCCAGCGATGTCCCCATGTGTAGGCAGCATCCATCTTCCAGCCCCTCTTCCTTCCGGGCCATGGACTCCGGCTCTGTGATTCGCCGGAGCTGCGTGACGTCACTCCCGCGCATGCGCACAGGAGCCACCATTAACAGCACAGGCTAGGAAAGAAACGGCACTTCGTTTTTTTTCTTCCCCGTGCATGCGTCATTAACATTTTCCGCGGACTACAAGTGAAATATCTCCTAAACGGCGCACGTTTAGGAGATATTTCCAACTACCTATAGGTTAGTCTTATTATAGGCTTACCTATAGGTAGAAGTCACTAATAAGGGTTTACAACCACTTTAAAGTGACTGAGCGAATATGAAAAGCATGCAATAGAGCAATGTATTGATAGCACCAAATGCCCGTGCAAACCCAGTTATTGTAAAAGTAGCATTGACATCATCATTGTGCTGTACAGAGCCTGTTCAGAGAGCAGAGATGTAGAAAGGGCCCAGTAGACTCCTCTCAATACAGGCTGCCTGCAGAAAACTACTGGAGGGAGCAGTCAGAGACAAGACCAGTTACCCTTCACAAGGAGAGAGAAGTCTTTATTACAGAAAGCTCCTGCACAGAGGCAGAATTTAACACTGGATTACTGAATAAATCTGGAAAAAATACACAAAACACACCAAGAATTAAGTAAGAATACACATGCCTCTTGTATCTAGAAAATGTTTGCTTATCCTGGTATTCAGCTCTAATTTCAAATTCACTGATGTGGGGCCACAGATTTTTGGGATCCTATACACATGCTCTTGGAACAAGTCTCAAGGAAGCCAGGACCCAAGGTTGAGGAGACAGAATACATGTTTGCCTGAAGCAGGGTTACTATTGTGTAGTGTTAATGAAAGTAATCTGTTATATACTGTATGTTTATAAATTGCAAACAAATTCCTTTACCCCTTGACATTTTCCACATTTTGACATGTTACAACCAAAAACGTAAATTTATATTATTGGGATTTTATGTGATAGACCAACACAAAGTGGCACATCATTTTAAAGTGGAAGGAAAATGATAAATGGTTTTCCAAATCTCTTACAAAATAAATACCTGAAAAGTGTGGCGTGAATTTGTATTCAGCCCCCTTTACTCTGATACCCCTAACTAAAATCTAGTAGAAACAATTGCCTTCCACCTGTGTGTAATATAATCTCAGTATAAATACAGCTGTTCTGTGAAGCCCTCAGAGAGGGTTGTTAGAGAACCTTAGTGAACAAACAGAATCATGAACGTCAAGGAACACAATAGATATGTCAGGCCTCGTACACACGACTGAGGAACTCGTCGTAAATGAAACATCGTTTTCCTCGACGAGTTCCTTGTTAGGCTTGTCGAGAATCTTGACAAACTTTCTTTGCGTACACACTGTCAAGACAAAATCTCGTCGCGGTGACGTACAACACGTACGATGGCACTATAAAGGGGAAGTTTGATTCCACTGGCGTCACCCTTGGGGCTGCTTTTGCTAATCTCATATTACTGCGTGTTAAGTAAAAGTTTGGTGAGAGACGATTCGCGCTTTTCAGTCTGTTACAGCGTGACGAATGTGCTATCTCCATTACAAACCCTACTTTTACCGAAGGCACGCTCCCATCTCATACTTTATTCTGAGCATGCGCGGGTTTCTAAGCATACACACGAACGTGTTTCTCGTCGTAAACCAGCCCGACGAAAAACACGACGAAGAAATTGAGACTCCCGACGAGGAAAAAGAGAACTTGTTCTCTTTTTTTCTCATCGAGTTCCACGACAGTTTTCTCGATGAAAAACATACACACGACCGTTTTCCTCGGCAAAAAAGCTCTGCCACCAAGTTTCTTGATGGATTCTGTCGAGGAAAACGGTTGTGTGTACGAGGCCTCAAAGTTAAAGTTGTGGAGAAGTTTAAAGCAGGGTTAGGTTATAAAAAACTTTGAACATCTCACAGAACACTGTTCAATCCATCATCTGAAAATGGAAAGAGTATGACACAACTGCAAACCTACCAAGACATGGCTGTCTACCTAAACTGACAGGCCGGGCAAGGAGAGCATTAATCAGAGAAGCAGCCTAGAGGTCCATGGTAACTCTTAGTCATGCACTCCATAAATCTGGCCTTTATGGAAGAGGGGCAAGAAGAAAGCCATTGTTGAAAGAAAGCCATAAGAAGCCCTGTTTGCAGTTTCTGAGAAGCCATGTGGGGTACACAGCAAACGTGTGAAAGAATTGAACTTTTTGGCCTAAAAGCAAAACGCTATGTGTGGCAGAGAACTAACACTGCACGTACCCCTGAACTGACTAAACCCACCGTGAAAAATTGTGTTGGCAGCATCATGTTGTGGGGATTTTTTTCTTCAGCAGGGACAGTGAAGCTGGTCAGCGTTGATAGGAAGATGGATGGAGCCAAATACAGGGAAATCGTAGAAGAAAACCTGTTACAATCTGCAAAAGACTTGAGATTGGGGTAGAGGTTCACCTTCCAGGAGGACAACAACCCTAAACATACAGGCAGAGCTACAATGGAATGGTTTAGAATAGGTCAAAGCATAATCATGTGTTAAGAAAAAAAAAGAGGTACAGCGCAAGTTCTAGTACATAAGAACTCTGATGTGATACCAGAAAATTCTGACGTGACACAAATTAGTGAAAGTGACACAAAAACATAAAGGTCAATTGCTATACATCACTGAAAATGAACAATTGATTATAAAAATGCACGTGAAAAGACATAAATAAAATGAAAACAATATATGAAAAAAGGGGTTCATGAGTGTATAATAGTGCAAGCAAAATGACTCCAAGTGAGGTATTAGTCCATATGCTCCCAGATATCTTAAGGAAAACTTCTTTAGGAAAGTGAATTTCACAGCGGATGTCTTCAGAGAAAAGATAGTATAGGGCTGACACAACCTTCCACCAAGGCACACCCGAATAACAAAACAATCCCCTTACCAGATATGGAGACCACAACGGTGGTCAGACTGGACCCGGGTAAATTTATAGTCACCCAAATGACTGTATGTAACACACTGAGGCTGCTCCAAGCTGTTTCCAAACAGTCAGGACGGATGGATGGCTCAGATACAAAAAAGAAGAAAAAAAGGGCCCATAGTGCAACTTTGCAAAACGATTTAATAAACAAAGTAAAATACTGCACTTACAGATAGGTGAAGAATCATAAGCCCAATAAGGTGCACGAAGTGCGGTTATAAAAGCAGGATCTCGGCGTCCTCTGTGGCTTCCCCTTCCTGGGTCAGTTCAGGTTAGCGTGAAAACGTCGGAATGCAGGCCACGCCTACGCGTTTCGTCATACGTGACGTCGTCTGGGATTGGCTGCTGCTGTGTTAGAATGGCCCAGTCAAATTTCAGACCTAAATCCAATTGAGAATCTGTGGCAACACTTGAAAATTACTGTTCACAGACGCTCTCCATCCAATCTGACAAAGCTGGTAGAGACATACACAAAAAGACTTGCAGCTGTAATTGCAGCAAAAGGTGGTTCTACAGTTGATTCAGTTCAGTCAGTTCAGTTCAGTCAGTTCAGTCAGTGTCAGCGGTGGAGTAGGGCGCTTCGGACCTTCCGCATACGAGCCTGCTTCCACCCAGACCTGGCAGTCAGAGGCTAGGCAGCTGCTAGGCTAGACGCTCCTTGAAACAGCTCCCTGGAACCAGGAAACAGCACCTCGCTCTCCACAAGGACTCCTCTTTACCTCCGCAGGTAAGACCCTGTCTCTCAGGGCCCGACATCCTGGGGATCCACGGACGGCCGTCCTTATCAGGGCAGCCGTCACTCTGACCCCACACTGCGGCTCTCTATACAATCTCTCGCCGGCATCATCGCCCGCACGGCCACCCGCTCTTGTGGTGATCCCAAGTCACCCCCCCTGGGTGTATTTCCGGCGTTTTCTGGTGCTTTTTCACCCCCGCGCCAGCCTGCTCCTTCTCGCGGCCGCCGCACCTTAGGAAAGTCCGCGGCTTCAGCCGCGGCCTACCGGCGCGCCGTTCATTTTCTCTCTTTATTAACTTCCTAAGTATAGATTGCTCTAGTTTTTCAACCCCCAGAGGCCCCCTGTTCAGCAACTTCATCGGTAAATATTATTTTTACCAAGCTGACAGCCCCCCCCCAGCCCGGGTCCTGTACTTTGCCTGGCGGCCAGTATTTTGGTTTACCCCAGCAGCAGTGACACCCAGCATCCCCCCCCCTTTTTTTCCCCTCCTTAGCCGTCTGTCTTTTGATCCAGGGTTTTGAGCCGATCGCCTTCAGGGATCAGGAAGGAATTTTTTTCCCTGCCGCAGCACATTGGCCAGCTTGCCAAGGTTTTTTTTGCCTTCCTCTGGACCAAAAAACCTAAACTCCCCTTGAGCTAGGATTCTCGAATCCTCTCTCACCTTACGCCCGCACTCCAGCCCTCGGTGACGGGCAACAATGGTTAAGTTGCGATACTCTGCAGAAACCATTTGGGGTCTGAGACAATTCGCAACTACAATACCTGCCGCCACCACAATAGCCTTAAAATCAGATCAACTTTTGAGGTTCGATCATCGATCGATCATCAAAAATTTCAATCATTCAATACAGCTCAGGCACATATCTTGTGCCTTGCTTAATACTAGATCAGCAGTTAAACACCGATCAGAAATCCATGATTTCTTACTACAAAACGATCTAGACTGCCTCTTTATTACGGAAAGTTGGCTGTCGGACGATTGCAACACCATTCTTGGAGAATTGGTGCCAGCAAACTATCGTATCTTAACGGAAAATAGAATAGGGCAAAGGGGAGGAGGCCTGGCGGTGATTCATAAGTCGCATATTGCAATCACTAAACCGGTCCTTCAAAATCCTCTACCTTTTATGGAAACCCTTACGCTTCAACTTCAAGCTCATTCTCAGGAGACCGTTCACATTCTCCTCTGCTATAGGCCCCCTGGGCCCAAATCGCAGTTGATTTCAGCATTAACGGAGTTCATTTCCACTTACTCCCTTAGCAGCAATCATCTTTTGCTGCTCGGGGATTTCAATTTGTGGGCTAACTCCTCACAGGATCTCATCGCGGATGCCTGCATCGACCACCTGGAAGGATTAGGACTTCAACAACTTATACGCGGACCAACTCATGCTTCAGGTCACACACTCGACCTAATTTTCAGACAAAATCTGAAAATAAACATTTTGGGAAATGAACCTTTGCCATGGACAGACCACCATGCAATTAGCTTCATAATCCCCAGAACTCCTTTAGTCATGAAAGTACCCAAGCCGGTGACAATACACTGGGCTAGATCTCACAAGAAGCTCCACTCGGAACTCTTCAGATCTACCCTGGGAAACCGAATTGGGGCTATTCCTCCCCAGCTAGCAGCCTCAGATACTTTGGATGCCATTAATGCAGCTCTGCTACAGTCAGCCGACTTAGCAGCACCAAAGCGCAAACTCCGCAGCCGGGAAAAAAAGTCCAGCTGGTTCAATAACGAGCTGTCGCTATTGAAGCAAGAGCGCAGGAGGGCGGAAGCCGCCTGGAAAAGAAGTCCGTCAGAAGAGCACCTCAACTTCTACAAAGCAGTAACAACGCGTTACCACAAGGAAATTTTCAAAACCAAAAAACTTCACTTCTCCAGGGTGATTAACAGCGCAATGAATCGCCCACGCGAACTCTTCAGGATGGTCACCCAGACCATGAACCCTGGATGTCTAGAAGTCCCCACTTCAGACACCCAAGAGTTCTGCAACGAACTATCGGATTTCTTCATCAACAAAATTAAAAAAATTCGGGTAAGTATTCGGCAAAACAATACTCCACTCAGCCCCGTCTTCAATCAAAACAACGACAGAACGCCTCTACAATCAACTAAGTTCACTTTGGAACCCATCTCCATTGATACAACAAAAAAATTCATTGGTGTGCTGCGCAACAGCACAGCACCAAATGACATCATTCCCACTAAGCTACTGAAGGAATGTGCCGACATCCTGGCGCCTCCGATCACGCAGCTTATAAATCAGTCATTTAAGGAAGGCATAGTGCCTTCCCTGTTGAAAGAGGGCACAATCTTGCCGATCTTGAAAAAAACTAATTTGGATCCTATGGACCCAACTCACCGCCGTCCCATAACAGGTCTAAATGCTCTGTCCAAGATAATGGAGAAAGTGGTGGTAAATCAGCTGCAACAGCATCTGGACACCCACAACCTACTCGATCCATTTCAATCCGGGTTCCGTCCCGGACACGGGACAGAAACGGCCTTACTGAAAATATGGGACGATGCACTCGAGGCCGCAGACGAAGGAGAATCCTGTCTCCTGGTTCTGCTGGACCTAAGCGCAGCTTTTGACACAGTAGACCATAAATTGCTACTGAGACGACTAACAGAAGTCGCCGGAGTCTCAGAAGATACCTTACCATGGTTCTCCTCTTTTCTTGGAAACCGATCACAAACAGTGAAACTGGGATCCTTCAAGTCAGAAAAACGCACGGTGCCATGTGGGGTCCCCCAAGGATCCCCCCTATCACCAGTGCTGTTTAATATCTATCTTCGTCCTCTCTTTGATATTATCAGTAGCCATGAACTACTTTATCACTCTTATGCAGACGACACGCAGTTGTATTTTCGCATCTGCCATAAAAAGGATCATCATCTCAGATTAGAGAAATGTCTCTCTTCAATAGAAAACTGGATGACTAAGAGTTATCTCAAACTCAATAGTGCTAAAACAGAACTCTTTATCTTCGATGCCAGTCGGAAGAAACCACCGACAACAAACTGGACACCATCTCCCATCCTGGGACAAATCATCGCCCCTAGCTCCAAAGTCAAAAGTCTGGGAGTCACGTTTGACACCTTCATGACAATGGACGCACAAATAGGGTCAGTAGTCAGCGGGGCGCACCATTTGATGCGCCTTCTACGCAGACTAATTCCATTTATCCCCAAAGAAGACGTAGCAGTCGTGGTGGGAACTATCGTGAATTCCAGACTGGACTATGCAAATGCCCTTTACCTCGGGCTACCCAAGTACCAAATCGCTCGTCTTCAAGTCGTACAGAATACGGCCGCTAGACTGGTGACTGGGAAAAAATCTTGGGAATCAATCTCACCTTCACTGAGATCCCTTCACTGGCTGCCAGTGAAAGACAGAATTGCATTCAAAGCACTCTGCCTGACACATAAGTGCATCCAAGGGAAGGCTCCTAGATATCTATGCGACAAGATCAAACCGCACAATTGCAATCGCATGCTGCGATCCACCGACCAAAATCTGGTCAAGGTTCCTAAAACCAAATGCAAGTCCAAAGGAGAAAGAAGGTTTGCTTTCCAGGGCCCCAGGCTTTGGAATGCTTTACCAACCAGCATTCGGTTGGAGCAAGACCACCTGTCTTTCAGAAGGCAGATCAAAACCCTGCTTTTCTGAAAGGCATGAGACACAAACAACAAGCGCCCAGAGGCGATTCAGTTCGCATGTGCCGCGCTATATAAGTTTTTCATTCATTCATTCATTCACAAAGTATTGAGGGGGGGGCTGAATATACAGTACAGACCAAAAGTTTGGACACACCTTCTCATTCAAAGAGTTTTCTTTATTTTCATGACTATGAAAATTGTAGATTCACACTGAAGGCATCAAAACTAAATATAAAAATAAATAAAATATATTTCATATTCTAGGTTCTTCAAAGTAGCCACCTTTTGCTTTGATTACTGCTTGGCACACTCTTGGCATTCTCTTGATGATCTTTAAGAGGTAGTCACCTGGCGCAGCACCCCATCACTCTCCTTCTTGGTCAAATAGCCCTTACACAGCCTGGAGGTGTAATTGGGGTCATTGTCCTGTTGAAAAATAAATGATGGTCCAACTAAACGCAAACCGGATGGAATAGCATGCCGCTGCAAGATGTTGTGGTAGCCATGCTGGTTCAGTATGCCTTTAATTTTGATTAAATCCCCAACAGTGTCACCAGCAAATCACCCCCACACCATCACACATCCTCCTCCATGCTTCACGGTGGGAATCAGACGTGTAGAGTCCATCCGTTTACCTTTTCTGCATCGTACAAAGACACGGGGGTTGGAACCAAAGATCTCAAGTTTGGACTCATCAGACCAAAGCACAGATTTCCACTGGTCTAATGTCCATTCCTTGTGTTCTTTAGACCAAACAAGTCTCTTCTGCTTGTTGCCTTTCTTTAGCAGTGGTTTCCTAGCAGATATTCTACCATGAAGGCCTGATTCACACAGTCTCCTCTTAACAGTTCTAGAGATGTGTCTGCTGCAAAAGGTGGCTACTTTGAAGAACCTAGAAAAAGAAATATATTTTCACACTTTTTTGTTATGTATAATTCCACATAATTCATAATTTTGATGCCTTCAGTGCGAATCTACAATTTTCATAGTGATGAAAATAAAGAAAACTCTTTGAATGAGAAGGTGTGTCCAAACTTTTGGTCTGTACTGTAAATGCACACCACACTTTTCTGATATTTATTTGTAAAAAATGTGGAAAACCATTTTTAATTTTCCTTCTAATTCAAAATGATGTGACACTTTGTGTTGGACTATTACATAAAATTTCAATAAAATACATTTACGTTTTTGGTTGTAACATGACAAAATGTGGAAAATTGTAAGGGGGTATGAATACTTTTTCAAGGCACTGTAGAGTTCAGTTGAGGAGGAATAGTTTGATAGTTCTAACACTCTTTCTGTCCTAGAGGGGTCAACATTGCTTCTACAAAGATACAATGAGTGAGTGAGTATTGCCACTCTGGAACAAGAAATGTGTTATGCCACGTACACACGGCCGTTTTTAATGTCATAGAAAACAACAAAGGGCTAGATTCAGGTAGCCGGGCGCATTGTTACGGCGGCGTAGCGTATCGTATTTACGCTACGCCGCCGTAAATCAGAGAGGCAAGTGCTGTATTCACAAAGCACTTACCTCCTAAGTTACAGCGGCGTAGCGTAAATAGGGCCGGCGTAAGCGCGCCTAATTCAAATGAAGATGAGGGGGGCGTTTTTTTATGTAAATGGGTGGTGACCCGACGTGATTGACATTTTACGAATGGCGCATGCGCCGTCCGTGTACATATCCCAGTGTGCATTGCTCCAAAGTACGCCACAAGGACATATTGGTTTCGACGTGAACGTAAATTACGTCCAGCCCCATTCAGGGACGACTTACCCAAACAACGTCAAATTTTGACGCGGGAACGACGGCCATACTTAACATTGGCTACGCCACCTAGTGGGTAGCTTTATCTTTATGCGGCGTATCTCTTACGGAAACGGCGTATCTTTACTGCGACGGGCAAGCGTAGGTTCGTGAATCGGCGTATCTAGTCATTTACATATTCTACGCCAAAATCAACGGAAGCACCACCTAGCGGCCAGCGGAAAAAATGCACCCTAAGATACGACGGCGCAGGCCATCGTATCTTAGCTAGGTTTAAGTGTATCTCAGTTTGAGCATACACTTAAACTTACGACGGGCTTAGATTCCAAGTTACGTCGGCGTATCTACTGATACGCCGGCGTAACTCTTTGTGAATCTAGCCCAAAGTTTTTCTCGACGTGATTCTTGTCAAGCCTGCCTTGCATACACACGATCGTGAAAAAAAATGCTCAAGCAAAGTGCGGTGACGTACAACACGTACGATGGCACTATAAAGGGGAAGTTCCATTCGAATGGCGCCACCCTTTGGGCCGATTATGCAAATTTCCCTTCTCATAACTTGCTAAAAACAAAAAACGACGAGAAAAAAAAGAGCAGGTTCTAAATTTTTAATGCTTATTTTTCTCGTTGAGAAAAATGCTCTGGAGCACACACACGGTCGTTTTTAATGACCAAATAAAAAATGGCATTTTTTTTGTCATGAAAAACGGTCGTGTGTATGCGGCATTACTTGTAGGAATCACCAGGTAAAAAATATCGTAAAAAAAGGCTGAAAAAAAAAAACGAATGCAGTCACGTCGTCCAAGGACTGGTAAAGTGCAATATATTATATTTCTGTTTCTGGGTTTAGATAAAACTTAAAGGGGTTGTAAAGCTTCCCATTTTTTCACCTTAATGCATTCTATGCATTAAGGTGAAAAAACATCCATTGTTTACAAGCCCCCCCCCCCCCCCTGTTTACTTACCTGAGCCCTTGAAAGTCCCATGTTGTAAACGCGATGGCTTCTCGTCCGTTCTTCTCGGCTGTTTTTTGGCTCTTCATTGGATGATTGATAGCAGCGCAGCCATTGGCTCCCACTGCTGTTAATCAAATTAATGATGCGGTGTGCGCTGGGGGGGTGGGGACCGATTGATACACTTGGCGGCTATGGCCGCCACTGTATCACTTTGGGAACGTGCCCGCAAGATAACCCCCTTGGGAGAGCACTTCCTAGAAGGGGGTTAGCTCTTGAAAGGAGGAGCTGAGACAGCCGCTGAGGGACCCCAGAAAACGAGAATCGGGGCCACTCTGTGCACAGTGGAGGTAAGAATGACATATTAGTTATTAAAAAAAAAAAAAAACGAACCTTTACTAACCCTTTGATAAACGTTTGTTTCTTTTTTTGTTGCTATGTGTATGTTAACCAGTGCTATTGCCATTCCTGCTGAAATATTGCTTCTCGAAGCTTAGTTACATCGTAAGCCAACTAAATTCTCATGGTTCCTATTTTTCTCCATAAAAGAGCACAAAAGGTCTCAAGATTTCCATGTCTATATGGTAGCTAATTCAGGAAGAACGATTGTAGTGGTTTGTGGCCAGAGCTTTTTTTCTCAAAGAATAGGTGTAGGAACTCCCCCTTTAAGAGTAATGCCGCGTACACACGACTGTTTTCCATGACGTGAATTTTTTATTTTTTTTAAAATGTCATTAAAAATGATCGTGTGTGGGCTCCAGACGTAAGAATCGTAGTTTTTCACGTTGTCGTTTTTCACATCGTGAAAAACGGTCCTGTGTAGGCCTTTCACGACGTGAAAAAAACACGCATGCTCAGAAGCAAGTTATGAGATGGGAGCACTCGTTCTGGTAAAAACGTTTGTAATGGAGATAGCACATTTGTCACACTGTAACAGACTGAAAAGCACAAAGCCTGAAAAGCACGAATCGTCTCTCACCAAACTTTTACTAACACAAAATCAGCAAAAGCAGCCCCAAGGGTGGCGCCATCCGAATGGAACTTGCCCTTTATAGTGCCGTCGTACGTGTTGTACGTCACTGCGCTTTGCTCGAGCATTTTTTTTTTTCACGATCGTGTGTATGCAAGGCAGGCTTGACAAGATTCACGTTGAAAAAAACATTGTTTTAACTAGACTATTAAAAATGTGTGTACGCGGCATCATCCCTTGTCTCTGCCCTCTACCCACCTCTGAGCACCGCCCCTTGTTTACAACCCCTACTCACCTCCCAATGTCACCCCTTTTACAGAATACAGAACCAAGTAACATTGTTGGTGCTAAGTAATCGGTATGAAATTTGTCAATGATAACAAGAAAAGCAGTGAAATAGATCCCCTGCAGCCAACAACAATAGACCCCCCCCATCAACAACAGATCCCCCAGCAACAATGGACCCCTTGTAACAGTATACCACCCTAGCATCAAGCATCAATAGACACACCAGCAACCAGCAACAATAGACCCCACCTTCAACAGTATATCCCTGCTAGCATCACCTTATCCCCCAGCAACATAAGACACATTCGCAGCAACAATATATCCCCTACTAGCAACATGAGACCTCCCCAGCAATATACCCCCATGCAAAAATAGATCCCCTCCAGTGACAATAGATCCCCCAGCAGCCAGTATCAGTTGACCCTGCAGCACACCCCAGCACTCCTTTCCATTACATACATTCAGTGCTGGAGGTTCCGCTGAAAAAAGCCCTGTTTGTGGCAAACTGGCAATGGGTGACCCAAGCTAGGAGGAACACAAGCTTTGCCCACCCATGAAGATTTGTCTATGTAGACATAGTCATGGGCAACTGAATTAACTTCTAAGATAAAGCATTAATAATAGACATCAGACAGTGGGCAGAGATTGGGAAATCTTCCAACTGCTGAATGTTCTTCCTCCTCAACAACAGGATCATTAACATATGTGTTATATTCTAAAATTCTAGGGAACAGTGGCCTATTAGCTGAAACATTTAGACAGCGTTGAAAGTTTTTCCTTGCCAAAAGAGTTCTAAAGAGCATAATTGCAACAGATGTGTAAACACTATACATGTCCCAGCTGCCATTCCATCGGGATCATCTTATATCGATGGATCCCTTAAAGCAGGGAGTAAGCAATTTTTCGCACTGCAATTTGTCGGGGCAATGACTGGTGCTTCAATCATCATGGCACCATGGCTGATATGGTGTCAGGATGATAGATTTTCTATTATTACATTGTAATATAAAATTAAATAGTTACACTCACCATAATGCACAATCAGTAGGAGCCCTGAGTGTGTCACTTGCCACTGTCGCCTGAATCCAGATGCGGATTGTGACTTGTCACATTACTTGCCATCAGATGTGGGTTGTCACCTGCATGTCGCCTGCCTTCAGATGCAGCTTGTTACTTGCCACTAGATTCAGATTGTCACTTTCCATGTCGCCTGCCAACAGATGAATATTGTCACTTGCCACATCGCCTGCCTTCAGATGCAGCTTGTCACTTGCCACTAGATGCAGATTGTCACTTTCCACGTCCCCTGCCACCAAATGCGGATTGTCACCTGCCAAGTTGCCTGCCACCAGATGCAGAATGTCACTTACAATGTTGACTGCCACCAGATGCAGATTGTCACTTGCCACGTCACCTGCCACCAGATGCGGATTGTCACCTGCCACCAGATGCAGAATGTCACTTACAATGCTGACTGCCACCAGATGCAGATTGTCACTTGCCACGTCCCCTGCCACCAGATGTGGATTGCCACATCGCCTGCCACCAGATGTGGAATGTCACCTGCCATATCACCTGCCTTCAGATGCAGCTTGGCACCAGATACAGATAGTCACCTGCCACGTTGCCTGCCACCAGATGCAGAATGTCACTTACAATGCTGACTGCCACCAGATGCAGATTGTCACTTGCCACGTCACCTGCCACCAGATGTGGATTGCCACATCGCCTGCCACCAGATGTGGAATGTCACCTGCCATATCACCTGCCTTCGGATGCAGCTTGCCACCAGATACAGATAGTCACTTGCCACATCGCCTGCCACCAGATGAGAAATGTCACCTGCCACCAGATGCAGATTGTCACTTGCCTCGCTGCCTGCCACCAGATGAGGAATGTCCACTGCCCTGTTGCCTGCCAGTGCCACCAGATGCGGATTTCCAAACTGCCTGCCATCAGATGAGCAATGTCACTTGCAATGCTGCCTGCCAGTGACAGCAGATGCTGATTGTCATCTGCCACATCACCATGACACACTGCCGGCCACCAGATGGGGAATGTCACTTGCCACACTGCCTGCCAGTGCCACCAGATGCGGATTGTCACTTGTCACGTTGCCTGCCATTACTATGAGGAATGTCACTTGCCACGCTGCCTGCCAGTGCCACCAGATGCCGATTCTCACTTGCCACACTGCCTGCCAGTGCCACCAGATGCGGATTGTCACTTGTCACGTTGCCTGCCATTACTATGAGGAATGTCACTTGCCACATTGCCTGCCAGTGCCACCAGATGTGGATGGCAGCACTGGTTCATTTAGTGCAGAACCCTGCCTCTGGTCGTTGTTTCTGAGCGAGGGCAGGCCAGCCCGCTTCTCTCATCCGCCCGCCTGCCTCTCTGATCCACCCGGCTCTATCATCCGCCCGCCCACCTGCCTTTCTCTCTCAAGCCTCCCACACCCCGCTGTAGCCTGGCTGCAGAGAGGTCATGGCCCGGTAGTTGGCCGTGGCCCGGTGGTTTGGGACCCCTACCTTAAAGTAAACCTGCCGTGTTTTCAAATGCAACAACACTGCTGAAATGCAGTACCTTATGCTGCCTGCAAGCAACGGTGGTAAGCCTGGTACACACAGGCCGAACATCGGCAGGCATTGGCCGGTTCAACAGAAACTGTCCGACATGCGGACTGTGTGTACAGCAGACAGTCTGACAGAAGCAGGTCCAAGGACTGGCTTTTATTGAACTGCATGCTGTATAACCAGCATCCGATCAGCGCTTGTAGCCAATGGCTGCAAGCGTAATCACTGTGTTCTGGCAGGGATGGGAAGTTCCCCCTATCAGAACACAATAGCTCAGTGGGGAGATCACTGTACTAACATCACTTGTGTTAGTACATCAATCTATTCATGTTGTTTTTTCGTTTAGCCCCCTGGGTTGAACAAAAAAAAACTCTGCATATGTACCAGACATTAGTCTCTTTATCTTTTCATGTTCTGATTCCTGTCACATTTACAAATTATGGCATTTTGCTTTATAATGTGCCTTTATAATTGTGTCACTCTGAAGCAAGTAAAGTCCCGTTCATTTCAGTGAATGAATATCAGTGTTGGAAGAAGGGGAGTCTGTAACATGACCTGTCAAAATGATGTGATTGGTCTCTTTCCTAATCACAAAGTGTTATCTGAAGGATTCAGCATATAGTGGTTTTCACTTTCTGTTATAAATAGCCCCCTTAGTGTCATTTTAGGCCAGTATGGTAGCAAAGAGAGATAACATTCATGATAAAAGGAAAACATATCAACAATTTTTTTTTCTTTCAGGCAGCTATTGCAAAGTAAAAGAAATCCAGAAAATCACATATATGGTATGCATATTTCATGACCAACCGATAGATGGGCAACGGGTAAGAAAAGAAAGTGACTAATTAGAATAACGCAAGTAGAGCAACTAGTGGTGCCACATGTCAGCAGAAGGAGCTTTGATAAATGCTGGTAGGTATGGGATTGTCCACATTCTGTACCAGAATTTGTGAGATTATAGCTATGGGGCCAGATTCAGAAAGGAGATACGACGGCGTATCTCTGAGTGTGTGTGGTCGTAACTTTGCGACTGATTCAGAGAATAAGTTACGCATAGATTTCCCTAAGATCCGACCGGCGTAAGTGTCTTACACCGTCGTATCTTAGGCTGCATATTTACACTGGCCGCTAGGTGGCGCTTCCATATAGTTACGCGATGAATATGCTAATCAGGTAGATACGCGGATTCAGAAACTTACGTCCGGCCGGCGCATTTTTTTACGTCGTTTACGTTAGGCTTTTTTCGGCGTAAAGTTACCCCTGCTATATGAGGCGTAGCCAATGTTAAGTATAGACGTCGAGTTTTGAAAATTTTACGTCGTTTGCGTAAGTCGTTCGCGAATAGGGCTGTACGTAAGTTACGTTCACGTCTAAAGCAATGACGACTTGCGGCGTAATTTCGAGCATGCGCACTGGGATTTTTTCACGAACGGCGTATGCGTCAAATACGTGGGGTCACAGTGAATTTAAATAAAACACGCCCACATCATCCCCATTTGAATTAGGCGGGCTTACGCCGACACACATTCGTTACGCCGCCGTAACTAAGGGCGCAAGTTCTTTCTGCATACGGAACTTGCGCCCTAAGTTACGGCGGCGTACCGTATCTGCGATACGTTACGCCCGCCGGTAGATAGACAATTCTATTCTGAATCCGGGCCACGGTTCTTACAATGATCTGAAATTATAAGACAATGGCAACCATACAAAACTCCTTTGGCAAATTTCACCAGGTTGTGATTCCGCAACCCCATCCAAGGTAAGAAAGCCACAATAAAATCCCAAATCAAACATATAGTTAGACCCCTTTCACACTGAGGGTGTATTGCAGGCGCTATAGCGTTAAAAATAGCTCCTGCAATCCGTCCTAAATGTGCTGCCCCATTGTCTCCAGTGTAAAAGCCACCAGGGCTTTCACACTGGAGCGTTGCGCTAGCATCATACGGCATCTTTGGAGCGGAGAGGGAGCGGTGTGTTTACCGCTCCTCCTCCTTGAAATCAATGGGAAAGCGCGGCTTCAGCTGCGCATTGCAGGCGGTTTTAACCCTTTCTAGGCTGCTAGCGGGGGTTAAATGCGACGCTAGGGGTGCTCAGGTGTGAAAGGGCGCTTGAAGCGGAACTAAACTCTCTCAATCAGCATGAACTTTTTTGGATTCTTATGCTGCTAGCAATAGTAAATAGATAACAAGGTACATTATACTTTCTTGTTTTAACCCTTTTTCAGCATTTCTTCAGTTTCTGATCTCTGGCCTAGGCCAAAACAATATCATAGATCCCAGGAGTCTTCATGGGCATTTTTATTCTTTCATCTGGAGAAGGGGAGAATTTACTTTCTCAACTAAGCACACTCTCCTGCCTGCATGCCTGAGCTAAGGGCAGATGGATTTCAGGAAATAAATGCTTCATGAATCATCTGCCCTTATTTAAGATGGTCATAGCAAGAAATGCTAGGTGGATGTTTTTAAAAGTGGATGCTCAAGAAAAAAAAAAAGCATGGAGTCATAGACGGATGGGCAGGTTTTCTTTGAATATTAAAAAATAATTAAAAAGTGTTTTCAGTTTCTGGTGCTCAGACACAGCTTACTTCCACTTTAACTACTTGCCGCCTGACATATAGCAAAATGACGGCGGCAAAGTGGTTGTGTTATCCTGACCGGAAGTCATGTGACGTTATCAGAATAACAGAACCGACCTGCGCCCACGGGGGGCATGAACAGCGGTGATCGGAGTTGCGGTGTGTCACTCTGACACACCGCAACTCCGATCTTGGTATGGAGCCTCTGACAGAGGCTTCTTACCACGTGATCAGCTGTGACCAATCACAGCTGGTCATCACGTGAACCAGGAAGTTTTCTTTGGTTCACGCTGACAGGGAGAGCCGATCCGCGGCTCTCCCTGTCAGAGGGGGGTCTGTGCTGGTTGATTATCAGCACATTGATTATCAGCCCAGCAACCCATCAAAAGGTGCCAATCAGTGCTCAACACCTGTCAGCCTGTCACCCTCTATAAATGCCTGCTATTGCTCATAAAAGTGACAATCATTGCCCAAAAAAGTGCCAATCAGTGCCCCATCAGTATTGCCTGTCAGTGCCCCATCAAAGTGCCAATCAGTGCCACTCAGTTATGCCTGTCAGTAGCTCCTCATCAGTGCTGCCTATCCAGTGCCACCTATTGGAGCCCCTCAGTGCCGTCAGTGCTGCCTATCAGTGCTCATCAGTTTTTTTTCAAAATGTCTGTCTTTTTTGGTTTGTAGAGCAAAAATTTAAAGCAGGGTAGCTGACTTTTAATAAGGACACTTACCTGTCCTAGGTGCCATCCTCACTAAGGGAAACAGGTAGTGGAACCTTGCGGCTTCACTACCCGTTTCCTACTGCGCATGCGCGAGTCTCGTGGCGCTGTGTTAATGGGCGGCTGCTCTCTAGGATACACACAGTTCCCAGAAGGAAGCGCTCACCACTCCCCAGAAGACAACGCAGGGATGAAGACCAGCCGTGGACTAGGAAGAGGTAGATTAGGAAGATCCGCCTAGAAATCGTAATTTCTGGTAGGTAAAAATATATATATATTTTTTTATTTTTTCATTTTTTTTGTAGAATTTTGGTGTCATTTTTTTTTAGGGTGGACCTCCACTTTAAAAACTAAGAAGTAATCAAAAACCACCAAAAGAAATCTCTATTTGTGGGAAGAAAATGATAAAAATGTAGTTTGGGTACAAGTGTTGCATGACCGCGCAATTGTCATTCAAAGTAGTGAGGCCTCGTACACATAACCGTTTTCCCCGACAGAATCCATCAAGAAACTTGGTGGCAGAGCTTTTTTGTCGAGGAAAACGGTCGTGTGTATGTTTTTCATCGAGAAAACAGTCGTGGAACTCGACGAGAAAAAAAGAGAACAAGTTCTCTTTTTCCTCCTCGGGAGTCTCAATTTCCTCGTCGTGTTCCTCGTCGGGCTGGTTTTCGACGAGAAACACGTTCGTGTGTATGCTAAGAAACCCGTGCATGCTCAGAATAAAGCATGAGACGGGAGCACACCTTCGGTAAAAGTAGCATTTGTAATGGAGATAGCACATTTGTCACGCTGTTATGCCGCGTACACACCATCACTTTATGTGATGGAAAAAAACAAAATTTTCAGTGAAGTAAAAAACAACGTTTTTGAAACTTCAATTTTCAAAAACGACGTTGCTTACACACCATCGTTTTTTCACAATGCTCTAGCAAAGCGAGGTTACTTTTTTCCATTGAAGCTCGCTTCATAACTAGCTTCTGGGCATGCGCGGGTTTAAAAACGTTGTTTTAAACGTCATTTTTTGCTACACACGGTCAATTTTTGTGAAACAAAAAACAACGTTTTGAAAAACGACACAAAAAATTGAAGCATGCTTCAATTTTTTTTTGTCGTTTTTCACAAGACATAAAATGACGTTTTCCCCACACACGGTCATTTAAATTGACGTTTTTAAAAATGTCGTTTTTTTTCATCACATAAAGTGATGGTGTGTACGCGGCATAACAGACTGAAAAGTGCAAATCTTCTCTTACCAAACTTTTACTTAACACGCAGTAACATGAGATTAGCAAAAGCAGCCCCAAGGGTTGTGCCAGTGGAATCGAACTTCCCCTGCCGGCGTATGTGTTGTACGTCACCGCGTTTGAGAACGAGGAGATTTGGTCTTGACAGTGTGTACGCAAAGAAAGCTTGTCAAGATTCTCGACAAGCCTGACAAGGAACTCGTCGAGGAAAACAATGTTTCAGTTACGACGAGCTCCTCGGTCGTGTGTACGAGGCCTGACAGTGCTGAAAGCTAAAAATTGTCCTGGGCAGGAAAGGGGGGGGGGGGGGGGGTAGGGTGACCACATTTCCAAACTGCCATTCAGGGACACCCCCCTTCTTCACAAAAATGTGCCAATTTTAAAGTTTTTCAGGAGCAGTGATTCTAATTATGCTTAAAGTGCAACAATAAAAATGAACAATTCCTCTAAATATAGTGCCTGGGGGATCCCCTTAGTATGCCTGTAAAGTGGGGCATGTATACCATGTATAGAACATGCTGCTGCAAAAATGAAATTTCTAAAGAAAAAAAAAGAGTCAAATCACATTTAAATTGACTCACGGTTGCAATTGCTGGCACCCGGCAATTGAAAAAAAAAGAAAAAGCAAAAAAAAAAAACTAGTGCCCCCCCCTCAGTCCATACCAGCACCCGCGGGCTCTACCCCCCCCCCCCCCCCACCCCAAAGCATCACATCCCCATCTTACCCTGGCTGGTGGTTGTTGTGGCATGCAGGTAGGGGGGTTATCAGAATCTGGAAGCCCCCAAAGGGTCTGGAATCGACTAGGGGAGGGGGACCCCTGGCCGTGTTTTTCTTTTTACTGGCAGCGGTAAAGCCCATTGACAGCTGAAGACTCATCAGTTGTTAGGGACGCCGGCTTCCCAGCCCCGCTCTCTCATCGGGTGGCTGTGTCAGTTTCATTCCGGGACACTGCATTGTCCTGGAATGAAGGTGCCTGGGACCCGGGACAGAACTGCAAAATGCGGGACTGTCCCGAGCAATCCGGGACACGTGGTCACCCTAGGGGGGGGGGGGGTGCCTGGTATTGAAGTGGTTAAGTTTAAGTTCCAAAAAATTTATAAAAAAACTATAGAGAAGGTCAGCAGTGATGTGATATACAGCACATCCTAGAAAATCAAACTGTACTATACAAACTAAGCTGCAATGCATAGACTTTCCTAGAAATGTTCATGAATCAGATCTACTTGTGTAATCCCATTAGTACGGGTATGTGTGGGAATTCTCAGCTATGGATGTCCATGTAAGCAAACATATATACAGGATATATGCATCAGTGCAATATGAAGACACCCTGGAAGACATGCAAAATAAATATTACATTTCTGCAGATATATCTTTTTTAAATCATGTCCTCTTGTGGTAAGACTATTTCCCTATATTGGATTACATCTGTATACATGCTGAAGTAGATAGAAAGCATTTTTCTCATGTGTTTCCCCTTACTGTTCCCTTCAGAAATTCTTTTTTCTCCCCCTCCCCTCAGATCTCCCACTCCTCTTGTATGTTGGATAACGGCCCAGATGTGTATTGGACTGATGACTCATAAAGGTCACAACAGCTGGAGCTTGTTATATTCACAAGATGTGACTCCAAGCTGAACCCAACAATATATGTGGGGGCTCCTATAAAGTGAACTTCCCCTCCCCATCCTGTGCTATGCTTCTCTCCCTCACCTCCTGGAAGATTAACCTCGTTGTTGTCGTCTGTGTTCTTGCTGCCTCAAGCTTTTAATAGTAACAACAGGCTTTCTTTACTGTTCCATTAGCCCCTCTCCTAGCCTACATACCATTTGTGTATTCTAGTTCTGCTCAGAGTGTGGTGCTACAATCAATCACAAGCCTTGCTCTTCCTGCTGATATCGAGTCTTTGTTACTGTTATCCACATTTGTCCAACATACCATAACATTTGCTGTACCATAACTGTTTGCTTTGCCGCATAGTGATCCGTAATTTTAATATATTATCATCATCTTGTTATGGCAATGCATCTGCTGTTTCTAGGGTAAGCAAACATACAGGGCCAGATTCATGAACAATGGTGCAGATTTGCACCGGCGTGGTGCATCATTTTTAGACTACACCGGTCCAGCGCGGAGAGGCAGTTAAGTGATTCAAGAAACTTTTTTTGTCTACGATGCCCCAGCGGGGCGGATTTTAGACGGCGTAAGGCGGGGTAAGGCCAACTGGGAGTCACCCTATGCTAATGAAGTGCCGACCGTGGCGCAGGGGTCACGCCGGGGCGCATCTTAGACCGCACATGCTCAGTGACATCCAGGGGTAAATGCCCCAATCTGCACATGCTCAGAACTGCGCCCCGGCGTGATCCCTGAGCTACGCCGACCCACTACCAAAGCCCAGTCCATGAATCAGCCCAGACTTCCGCCCTGCAGGTGCAAATGTACTGAAGCTTTTTTTTTTCTAAGCTAGGTCGTTTGCATTGTGGTGGGGCAGTTATGGCTGATGAGGAATCCTCAGGTGGGCGGATGACCAATTTCAGCCCAGAGGAGAGGGTTGTAATTATTGAGGGCCTCTCCCAACATGGGGACCGCCTCTATGTGTTGTCCAGCAAGTGTTGTTGCTCAGTTCGTTTGTAACGCTGCTGCTTTAGCTGCTCTCCAGCTGACCTCTGCAAGTTTGGTGCAAAGTTACCCCTGCTTTTATGAGGTGTAACTTTGCACCGGAAATTTCAGCTCCGCTCACCGGGAGTAGCCTGCGCTGGTCAAGCTTAAGTTGATGAATCGGCCCAAAAACCTCATTTGCATATTTAAAACACAAAAACCATGGCCGCGCCAGATCCGACCAGCGTAAATCTGCGCCAACGCCGCGCCGGCGTGGAAAGGTTACACCGAGGCGATGAAGTCTATTTGGAGGCGTAATCTGGTTCTGTGGGTAAGGCGCAGCGATCCGCCGGCGCAAATCGGCACTTACGCCGTGCATCTACCAAAAAAACAGTGTAAGTGCTTCATGAATCTGGCCCACTGTCATTTAGGACATAGCAAAAAACACCTGGGCCCGGATTCACAAAGCACTTGCGCCGACGTATCTCGAGATACGCCATGTAAGTGCAAATATGCGCCGTCGTATCTGTGCGCCGGGCCCACAAAACTAAGATACGCCTAAAAACAGGCTTCATTCCACCGACGTAACTTGCCTACGCCGGCGTAGAGTGGGCGCATATTTACGCTGGACGCATGTGGCGCTCCCATGGATTTTCTATTCAAATATGCAAATGAGGGAGATACGCCGATTCACGATCCTACATGCGCCCGACGCAGGCTACGACTGGTGCACGTAAGTTGTACGTCCGGCGTAAAGTTAAGCCCCATAAAGCAGGTGTAACTCAGCAGCAGACATGGAAAGGTCTGCACCAGGGAACTCAAGCCCGCGTATTTTACGTAGTTTACGTTGGACGTGAATATGACTAGGCGTAGGTGTTGTTCATGCCGTAGGCAGTGATCCGGCGTATCTTAGGCAGTTGTTCCGACGTGATTGTGAGCATGCGCACTGAGATGCGTCCACGGGAACGGCGCATGCGCCGTTCGTTATACGTATCTGTCTGGCGCTCGGCCCATCATTTGCATGGGGTCACGCCTCATTTGCATGGCTCATGCACACTTCCACCTACGCCGGCTTACGCCTAGGAAATCCAGCACAGTTTTGGGAGGAAGTGCTTTGTGAATTCCATGCTTGCCTCTCTGTGCTGCGCCGGCGTAGCGTAAAGGAGATACGCTACGGCGGCATAAATGTGCGCCGCTGTCTGTGAATCCGGGCTCTAGTACCCAAAGGCACGGTGAACGACCCCTCAGGGCCCTTTCACACGGGACGGATCCGTGATGATCCGCCTGGTGAACCTCCGCTTGTTCAGCGGGGATCGCTCAGCTGATCCCTGCTGAGCTGGCAGATGTTAGGGCGGTCCCTGAACACTGTGCATGGACCGCCCTATCAGATCTCCGCTCTCCCCTATGGGGGGATCGGATGAACACGGACCGTCTGTCCGAGTTCACCCGATCCGATCCGCAGATGGGTGGAAAAAAATGATTACCTCCGTCTGCAGAATCGGAGCATTGCGGACACGGATGAGATCGGGTGTCAGCGGATGTTCATCCGCTGACACCCGCTATCCCATAGGGATACATGTCTGTCCCTTTTTTATCCGTAAACCGATGGATGAAAAAGCGGACATATGGTCAGCAAGTGTGAAAGGGGCCTTAGGGTCGTTAATAGACAGACCAAAACCAAGAGGTAAAAAAGCATACATTTATTACAGAGTAACAATAATATGCATATAAGAACAATACATATGAGACATAAAAACATGTCTAATACCCTAAATCAGTGGTCCCCAACCTTTTTGGCACCGGGGACCGGCTGCGTGGCTGGTGTTAGCGCTTCAATCATCACGGCACCATGCTTAATATGATGTCAGGGTGATTGAAGCGCATTATTTCTATTATTACATTGTAGTAATAAATGAAATAGTTAACCATAATATAGAATCAGTGGGAGCCCTGAGCGTGTCACTTGCCACTGTCGCCTGCTACCAGATGTGGATAGTCACTTGCCACGCTGCCTGTCACCGCATGTGGATAGTCACTTGCCACGCTGCCTGTCACCAGATGTGGATAGTCACTTGCCACGCTGCCTGTCACCAGATGTGGATAGTCACTTGCCACATCACCTGCCACACTGCCTGCCACAAGATGTGGATTTCCACCTGCCACATTGCCTGTCACCAGATGTGGAATGTCACCTGTCACCAGATGTGGAATGTCACTTGCCAAGCCACCTGCCATGTTGCCTGTCACCAGATGCTGAGTGAGTGGAGTGCCCCTTGATCTTTTTTTCGGGCGATATTCTCCCTGGAAGACGGAGCTCCTCTATACAGCGGCCATCCACTCCGCGCGCCAAGCCACGCCCCTCCTTGATCTTAATTTATGGGTTTAAAAAATGTATTTGGGCTTTTTTTTTTATATTCGATCTTGCAAAAAAATCTGCCAAACTAAAGGAAATCTTCTGAAGGCTTGATTATACTCTTGATCATAATATGAATTCAATGATATATATATATATAAAAACAGAAACCAATGAAGTGGCACCTTCTAAATGATATACCTTTACATACAACCAAATGAAAGAGCCCACAAGTTTCCCCTCAGTGCCGGTCATATATCTCTACATTGGTGTTTTATGGCATAGGATGGCAAATAGGCACTGTTGCTGGGATAGCAGTGGCTGGATAATGCATATGCTGACTTGATTTTTTACTTGCTGTGTTATACCGATGTGGCCTGATGTTGATTTGGAGCGCATTTGATAACTCTTCGAGGCAACAGATCCGATCATTGTTAATGAGCCCCCAATGGTGTACCCTAGCCACAAAATATTCAAAGGCAGTAAAAGTTTTAATGGCTTTTTTTGTGCTATCCAATAAACACACCTAGGTTAACTGGTGACTTAAACCAGATCGTTTGAACTGCATTAGATAAATTGTTAATGGTAAGGCCTATCTAAAATCATGATACACGTATAAAGACTCCCTTTTTGAATTGCCAGATGACAATTGCTCTAGTTATTTTTTGCCTTTTTGTGAATCTAGACATGATTAAAGCTTCAAAGGTTGAATATATAATGGTCCCTTATAAAATAGATTTACAATTGCACATCTGTGATCAGTAAGGAAAAAAAAGCACATTGTATGGAATGGAAAATGTGTGGGCTACAACATTAATATTAACATTACCTTTGAATTAACATTGTATATTGAATCTGGGAAGCTTTCTGTGCAAACACTAAACAATAAACAGATTTCAACAGCTAAAATATCCAGTTTAACAAGAATTTTATAAGAATAAGAAATGTTCCCAGATGTTTCCCCAAAAGAATTCAATCCCTCTGGCAAGACAATAGACTTTACCATATCCCCATATGTAAGCCCTGATTCGTTAACATCGCAATCCAGCCTTATATGTTTTTCAAAACCATTGGACAGACTGTTATTGCTCTTATTCACAACATTTTGGATGTTAGTTGGTAGTACTGATGATCATTTCATTAGAAATGTAGTATGGAGGGCCTTGAAGATCCAACAGGAAAATTACATTTATTGCTGTCTGACAATATAGGTTTTCACATAGAATCTAGAATGGTATTTTTTTATGCACTGATAACTAGCCGAACGTAACGGGTTGGGTCTAACTATTTAAGGACCGCTGCACGATGATATACATCAACAAAATGGCACGGCTGGGCACAAGAGCATACATGTAGAACCCAGCCGTGGGTCGCGAGCGCGCAGGCGGCGGCGCGCTCGCGACCCGGTCCGAAGCTCCGTGACCGCGCCGGTGTCCCGCGATCTGGTTAGAGGAGCTAAAGAACGGGGAGAGGTGAGTGTAAACAAACCTTCCCCGTTCTTCTCTGTGGCTTGTCACTGATTGTCTAATCCCTGTCATAGGGAACGATGATCAGTGACTTCACACGTCCAGCCACGCCCCCCTACAGTAAGAATCACTCCCTTAGGGCACACTTAACCCCTTAACCCCTAAAAAAAAATATTAATAAAAATGCCATAAAACTATCTCCTATTTTGTAAACGCTATAACTTTTGCGCAAACCAATCGATAAACGCTTTTTTCGATTTTTTTTACCAAAAATATGTAGAAGAATACGTATCGGCCTAAACTGAGGGAAAAATATGTTTTTTTATATCTTTTTGGGGGATATTTATTATAGCAAAAAGTAAAAAATATTGAATTTTTTTCAAAATTGTCGCTCTATTTTTTTTTTATAGATTATTTTTTTAAATAATATTTGGAAAAGAGCAATGATTTTAGTAATGCTTAAAATGAAACAGTAAAAATTCAAAATGCAGGTATATAACATGCCTGGGGAATGCCCTGATCCAGCCTGTGAAGTGGCACATCTGTGTGATGTATACATTACTAACACTGACATTTACAAATGAAAAAGTGTGTTTAAATGGCTGGCAAAACTTACAACTCCTGTCTAATTTGTTCTTTTTGTAAACAAAACAGGCATTCATCTATAGCAAACCCTTATTCTGGATTAGAACATGAGCCCGTTCACCTGCTGTGCGCATCCCCCGGTGACCTCTTCTCCACTGCTTCCCAGAGAGGGTTAGCTATTGTGGGGAGGAGCCGAGGCAGCCGTTAAGGGGCCCCAGAACATGAGGATCGGGGCCACTCTGTGCAAAACGAACTGCACAGTGGAGGTAAGTATATTTTTGTTATTTAAAAAAATAAATAAATGAAACCTTTACAATCACTTTAATCAGCAGTGACAATGCTTATAGCCACAGCCCCTGCAGCATTTCTCATTTCTCATCCCATTTCTCTGAATTCAGGAGCAGTGTAGCATTGTTTCCACACAGCCACAGGAAGCTGCATTAGAGGGGCCCAATGGTCATTTTGGGACCCTGAAGTTTATGATGAATCATGTAATCTACAACCACACTAAATAAGCAGATACACAGGCTGCGATTCAGATACATTGTCGTCATGGGCGTCCGCTCCATAGGGCAAGGCAGGGCGTTTGCCCCCCCCCTAGAATCAGTAGTAAGACACTGTGACACACATTTAGATTTAGCTGCGGCCGCCTCTCGAACCAGCGCCGCCGATTGTCACTGTCTCTCTCATGTCCGCGGCATATCAAGTCAGTCTGTGACTGTGTTTGTTTACCTTCCGCTCCCCGCCCCATGTGTTCCGGCCAGCCAATGATCGCTCACTCCCCCTAACTTTGCAGTCCAGCCTGGTGCTCGTCCTGGTGGCGTGACGTCACTCACGCCGGGAGGGTATAACGTCGGTGATACTGATGGCTGGGAGGAGTGTAGAGAGCTGTACCAAGAGGAGCCCGCACGCTATTGAGGCAAGTCTAACACACAGACACAGACAGTCTGTAAAGCGCTAATTGTTTGCTAATTTTCAGAAGGGAAACACACACTTGTAAAAGGGCTCACTAATCGAATAATAACAATCACAATTTCATATAGTAAAAATCAAAGTGTATTACCATGCAGCAGGTGTGTCCCTTTAGTGCATTGGGGAGCCATTAAAAAAATGTCAGTGCTTTTGCTTTGTAAACTTGATATGAATAATTTTCAATACAAATTATTGGAAAATAAAAAAATTTCAGTGCAAACATTAATATGTGCAAAGTGTGCCAATGTGTGTTGCATTACTGCACTGCAAAGCCAGCCTGCTTTTACTGACTTCCCTTCTGAAAATACTAGTTTCTTGGCTGCAAAGCCACCAGAGACAGCCAAACAACTAGCACTTTAAGCAACAAAAACCTTCACATTTTTCTTTGTATATATATATACCCTTAAAATGCCAGGAGCCGGGTGCACTGGTCAGTGATCATAGTAACTCATGTATTAATGTCAGTGCAGGACATTTACCCCCCTCCCCCCCGCCGCCATGCTGCATATTAAAAAAATCTTCAGACTGCATTCCGTATGGCATCATGCCATACGGAATAATGCAGTCTGAAGATTATTAACTGTGATGACTGTCTGTGATTTTTTTTAATATGCAGCATGGTGGGGGTGGGGGGGGGGTAAATGTCCTGCACTGGTTATGGTTACTCATGTATTAATCTCCTGCACAGTGCAGGGTGCAGTGTAATGTAAAGGGGTCCAGGGATGCAGGGTGCTGTGTAATGTTAAGTGGTGCAGGTGCTGTGTAATGTAAAGGGGTCCAGAGGTGCAGGGTGCTGTGTAATGTAAAGGGGTCGAGGGATGCAGGGTGCTGTGTAATATAAGGGGTCCAGTGGTGCAGGGTGCTGTGTAATGTAAGGGGTCCAGTGGTGCAGGGTGCTGTGTAATGTAAGGGGTCCAGAGGTGCAGTTTGCTGTGTAATGTAAGGGGTCGAGAGGCGCAGGGTGCTGTGTAATGTAAAGGGGTGCAGTGATGCAGTTGTGGAGAGGGGGTACACAGTAGCGATAAAAAGATATTGAAAGATGCAGGGGGCACAGTGGGATGTTTTTACATTTCAACGTGGGGGGGGGGGGGCGCTTTTAACCCCCGCTAGAGGTCGAAGAAAGGGTTAAATGCGACTGTGTATCGCCAGTGCCGAAGCCCCCCCCCCCCCCCTGAAAAAATTTCAGCGGACGCCCATGATTGTCGTATCTTTGAGCGGGCGTAACGCATCTCCTATGCGCTGCGCTGACGTAACATTGAGAGGAAAGTACTGTATTCAGAAAGCACTTGCTCCCAAAGTTACGTCGGCGTATCGTAAATGGGCCGGCGCAAGCCCGCGTAATTCAAAGTAGCAAGGCAGTTGGCGTGTTGTATTGTAATGAAGCGTGACCCCATGTAAATGCATGGTCGATCGAACGGCGCATGCGCGCGCATGCTCAGAGTCACGTCGCAAATACTCCCTAAGATACGTCGGCTCAATGCTTTGTCGACGTGAACGTAACATGCGCCCAGCCCCATTCACGTACGACTTACGCAAACGACGTAAAATACGACGCTTTTCCGACGTCCATACCTAAACATGACTTACCCCTGCTTTATGAGGGGTAAAGTTACGCCGGACTGACGCCTTACTTAAACGGCGTAGCTAAATCCGACGGGCGCAAGTACGTTTCTGAATCGGCGTGTCTAGGTCATTTGCATATTCGACGCGTAAATCTACGGAAGCACCCCTAGCGGCCAGCGTAAATATGCACCCAAGATACGACGGCGTAAGAGACTTACGTCGGTCGTATCTTGCCCAAATTCAGGCGTAACTGCCTATATGAATCAGCGCATAGATACGACAGCGCTCATTTTGACTTACGACGGCGTATCTGGAGATACGCCGTCGTAAGTCTTTTCTGAATCCGGGCCACAGTGTACAGCACTGACTTTTACTGATTTATCATTTATTTTCTCTGCTGAGGTCATCTGCAGCTGTTTCTTCTGAAATGAATTAGGGACATGTTTCTTAGGAATTTTCATTGGAAATATAGGATATTGAAAAAAAAATAAAAAATGACAGAAAATCAACAAACCAATGACTACAAAGGAAAGGAGAGTTCTGTTATTTTTTTTCAGCTTTCCAAGTAATACATAGTTACATCAGGTGTCCAACTGCTGAGACTAACAGAGCTGAAATGTTCAGTGAAAAATTAAGAGCATATTGAGCAGCTGAAATGCTGAAGATATTCTATAGTGGCAAAAACGTTCCAGGAAATATGTTTTTTTATATCTTTTTGTGGGATATTTATTATAGCAAAAAGTAAAAAATATTGAATTTTTTTTCAAAATTGTCGCTCTATTTTTGTTTATAGCACAAAAAATTAAAACCGCAGAGGTGATCGAATACCACCAAAAGAAAGCTCTATTTGTGGGAAAAATAGGACTCCAATTTTGTTTGGGAGCCACGTTGCACGACCGCGCAATTGTCAGTTAAAGCGACGCATTGCTGAATCGCAAAAGGCCAGGTCCTTTACCTGCATAATGGTCCGGGTCTTAAGCGGTAAACAGAGTTTGGCAAACATGACTAAAGTTCAGGTGACGAATCTAAACCCCAGCTTAATGTTGAAAAACAATTCTGGCAATTTTCTGGGGTAGTAGACAAGGGATTGTAAAACAAATGACATGGGGGGCTAGGCACTGCCCTGCGAGACATGTACCAAAGCAATAAATTTTTCTTTTTTTTAAATAATGTTTGGAAAAGAGCAATGATTTTAGTAATGCTTAAAATGAAACAGTAAAAATTCAAAATGCAGGTATATAACATGCCTGGGGAATGCCTGGGGAATGCCCTGATCCAGCCTGTGAATTGGCACATTTGTGTGATGTATACATTACTAACACTGGCCCAGATTCAAGAAGCAATTGCGTCTGCGTAACCATAGTTATGCAGCGCAATTGCTTACTTCCGCCGGCGTTTCGAATGCTCCTGATTCAGGAACCTCGTTACGCCGACGGCAGCCTAAGATATGACTAGCATAAGGCTCTTATGCCAGTCACATCGTAGGCTGCATTCTTACGATGGCCGCTAGGGGGCGTTCCCGTAGTGGTCAGCGTATAGTATGCAAATTGCATACTAACGCCGATTCACTACCCTACGCGAGCCCTGCGTACGCAGTTTACGTCGTTTGCGTACGTCGGGTTTCACGTAAGGCTGCTCCTGCTATTAGCAGGGGCAGCCAATGCTACGTATACCCGTCGTTCCCGCGTCGCGAAGTTAAAATTTTACGTCGTTTGCGTAAGTGAATCGTGAATGGCGCTGGATGCCATTTACGTTCACTTTGAAGCAAATGACGTCCTTGCGACGTCATTTGCCGCAATGCACGTCGGGAAAGTTTCCCGACGGAGCATGCGCACTATGTTCGGCGCGGGAACGCGCCTAATTTAGATGATCCATGCCCCCTACGGGATCATTTAAATTACGCGCCCTTATGCCGGGCATTTTTGAGGAGCGCCCACGCAAATGACGTGGCTACTGCTTCGTGAATTGAGCGTAGCGCAAATAATTTGCGGGGGCGCAGGGCAAAAACGGGACGCTGCGCCTCCGTAAGGAGTGCGCAGCGGTACCTGAATCTGCCCCACTGACATTTACAAATGAAAAAGTGTGTTTAAATGGCTGGCAAAACTTACAACTCCTGTCTAATTTGTTCTTTTTGTAAACAAAACAGGCATTCATCATTCTATAGCAAACCCTTATTCTGCAAACCCTTATTCTGGATGAGAACAAAAGATATACCCCTTTAGGCGGACTTTTAAGGCATAGGTATCTATACATAGGCCCAGATTCTCAAAGGGCTTACGACGGCGCAACGCCATGTACGCCGTCGTAAGTCCTAATCTGGGCCGTCGTATCTATGCGACTGATTCTTAGAATCAGTTACGCATAGATATCCATTAGATCCGACAGGCGTAAGGCTCTTACGCCGTCGGATCTTAAATGCAATTTTTTTTTGGTCCGCTAGGTGTCGCCTCAGTCGTTTTCCCTGTCGAGTATGCAAATTAGCTAGATACGCGAATTCCTGAACGTACGCGCGGCCGACGCAGTAAAGTTGTGACTTTGACGTTAGGCTTTTCTCAGCGTAAAGTTGCCCCTGGGTATATGAGGCGCAACCAATGTTAAGTATGGCCGTCGTTCCCGCGTCGAAATTGATAAATTTACGTTGTTTGCGTAAGTCGTCCTTGAATGGGGCTGGACGCCATTTACGTTCACGTCAAAACCAATGACGTCCTTGCGATGTCATTTGGAGCAATGCACCCTGGGATATTTTATGGACGGCGCATGCGCAGTACGTTCGGCGCGGGAACGCGCTTAATTTAAATGCTACACGCCCCCTACCCACTTAATTTGAATTAGGCGGGCTTTCGCCGGGTGATTTACGCTACGCCGCCGCAACTTTACAGGCAAGTTCTTTGTGAATAAAGCACTTGCCTAAAAACTTGCGGCGGCGTAACGTAAATGAGATACGTTACACCCGCCCTAAGTTACGCCATTCTACGAGAATCTGCCCCATAAAGTATACTTGAAAGTGTATAAAGTATAACAAAATATATTTAATTGGTATAGCATAAAACATGGTTATAAATGACAAAAAATTATATAAATGGAATGTGTACCAATTCAGATAAAATGACACCAGTAACCAAGCAAATAGTTGACTGTGATCCTTTACCTGACGCGTTTCAGTTTTGATTCTTTCCTCAGGGGTGTTCATTAGGAAACACAGATGTACATCTATATCATTGTAAAGAACATTAAATACCAGTACAAATTACATTTATATAAATATATATATATATATATATATGTATATTTACATCAAGTATATAGTACAGGCATACCCCACTTTTAAGTACACAATGGAGTTTATTTACTAAAGCTGGAAAGTGCAAAATCAGACTCACTTCTGCATAGAAACCAATGAGCTTCTAACCCCAGCTTGTTCTATTAAGCTTGGTAATAAAAGCTGGAAGCTCATTGGTTTCTGTGCAGACTTGAGCCTGATTTTGTGCTTTCCAGCTTTAGTAAATAAACCCCATTGTGTTTCCTAAAAGTAGAGTATGCCTGTACACTTACATATGCTGTAGTGGTGTCAGAGATGGACATTCCATCAATTTATTTAAAAACAAAGTAAGGATGAGAGAGAGGCAATATCTCATAGAGTAGTCTCTTTGGCCCTTAGAGGTATGCGCCCTCTATGTTATAGCCGTTCCGTGCCTCCAATAACCCCCTGCCTCCATCGTCCCCTGTCTCCATCCCTCTCTGCGGTGCCACCAACAACCAATGTCTCCATCCCCCACCCTCTGCGGTGCCACCATCCCCCTCTGTGGTGCCACCAACACCCCCTGTCTCCAATCACCCCCTGCCACTAACACCCCTTGCCTCCGATCTCCCCCTGCCTCCATTGTCCCCCTATGTGGTGCCACCATCACCCCCTGCCTCCATCGGATCCCCCTCTGCCACCATCACCTGATGTCAATGTCAGCTGGGCTGTCTGTCACTCTGTCCGTCCCGACTCCCCTGTGAACTTTGTCTTGCCTGGATGCAGCAGGCTCCTCCATTCCACCGCTACCGCCTGCTGCTCAGCCTCCGAGTCCTGACTCCTGCTCCAGTGCTGTGCTCCTCCAGCCCCCTGGTTAGTTACAGATTTAAAATTCTGGCACGTGTGCGCCTGGTGGGATGTCCTAATACATCACTTGCCGGCACCGCGCGGCACAGCCTCTGTGAAATCCGTTCCCGGCCGAATACAGCATATGCTCGGCTCGGCAAGCTCCGGAACTGCGCAATTGCAGTTCCCGCAACCACGGACATTTACGGACAGGGAAAAAAGTGCCCGTTTTTACGGACTGTCCGTAAAAATACGGACGGTCGGCAACACTGATTTATAGGGTGTTGAGCTCCCCTTTGAATGGTGTATTTAGCATTTTGCCTTTTCACGTTAAGCGAAAACTTAACTAGTACTTCTGATCTGCATACTTGTCAGAGTACAACTAAAGACTTGTGAATAACAGCCTATACAAGTCCCAAATCCAGTTACAATGGGATGCTCAAGTCTCATAAAGTAAACAAAAAACCTCCTTTACCAGATCCTATTTTATTTGTGCTCTACATGCTCCCCCAGACACTGCAGCTACAGTGGGAGGATTCCAGCAATAGAGACAGTGCTGTCAATCCAAAAAGCAGTGGACAGGATTTGGTGTGGCCAAGTGCTGATTTACATGCTATCATTAAAGGGGTTTTAAAGCAGGGGTCAAGTCCTGGGGAAAAAAGTGTGGGAACTCCCACCCAAGATCCACTCCCCCACCAAAAAAAAAAAAAATGATACGCTCATATGCATAATTACTAAACCGCATGTTTTTTTTCTAAATCCCGCGATAACTCGCGGCAGACCTCCGCAATGTCTCCTGGGAACAATGACAAAAGCTCCCAGGAGACATTGCGTCATCCAGGAAGTGACGGAATACCCGCACACTACCCGATGAATCCATATACAGGAAGCAGCCAGTAACATAAAGGATTACTAAGGTTCGCCTGCCCAACAGTGACTCGAGCTGGGCTTCGCTGCTTAGTGAAGGATTGGCTCGGGCTGCTCTCGGCTGCTCTAGTCCTGCAAAGGGAACTGCGTTCCTGCTGTGAAAAAAGTGCAGGAACTCCGTTCCCACGCGTTCCCGCAGGACTTGAGCCCTGTTTTAAAGGTTTGTGTTTTTTTCACCTTAATGCATCCTATGCATTAAGGTGAAAAAACATCTCGCTGTTGCCGGCCACCAAGCCCCCCCGTTTTACTTACCTGAGCCTGTTCACCTGCTGTGCGCGTCCCCCGGTGACCTCTTCTCCACTGCTTCCCAGAGGGGGTTAGCTATTGCGGGGAGGAGACGAGACAGCCATTGAGGGACCCCAAAACATGAGGATCGGGGCCACTCTGTGCAAAACGAACTGCACAGGGGAGGTAAGTATGATATGTTAGTTATTTAAAAAACAAAAAATTAAACCTTTACAATCACTTTAATCAGCAGTGACAATGCTTATAGCCACAGCCCCTGCAGCATTTCTCATCCCATTTCTCTGAATTCAGGAGCAGTGGAGCATTGTTTCCACACAACCACAGGAAGCTGCATTAGAGGGGCCCAATGGGCATTTTGGGACCCTGAAGTTTATGATGAATCATGAAATCAATAACCACACTAAATAAGCAGATACACAGTGTACAGCACTGTGATTTGACTTTTACTGATTTATCATTTATTTTCTCTGCTGAGGTCATCTGCAGCTGTTTCTTGTGAAATGAATTAGGGACATGTTTCTTAGGAATTTTCATTGGAAATATAGGATATTGAAAAAAAAAATTACAGGAAATCAACAAACCGTTAAAGAATGACTAAAAAGGAAAGGAGAGTTCTGTTATTTTTGTTCAGTTTTCCAAGTAATACATAGTTACATCAGGTGTCCAACTGCTGAGACTAACAGAGCTGAAATGTTCAGTGAAAAATGAAAAGCATGTTGAGCAGCTGAAATGCTGAAGATATTCTATAGTGGCAAAAACGTTTCATGAAATATTTTTTTTACCGTGGAGAATATTTTTGCAATAGACAGGGCTCTAAAGGTCTCAATGAGAATCATCACATTTTGAAGGGACTTATGTGTATCACCAAGATACAGTAGTATAGTATGTCATCAGCCTATAAATATACAATGGGGTTAATTTTGTAAACGCAAATCCACTGCATGCAAACAGAATATTGGTATGCATTAAAAAAAAGGATTAACTCCAGAGATAAAATTATAATTCTTACGCTCTACAGGACTCTGGTTCGACTGGGTCCCCAATTCTGAGAAGATCCCAAGCAAGATAGCTGTTTGGTGGGGAGTCCGCCTGAGGAGAGCCAAGAGAGGCTGGCGATCCAACAGGGCCTAGACAATCCATCGGGGATCAAGGTAACTGGACACTGAGAGGTTGGATGTCAGAAACCTGTCAGTCGGTAACCTGATTGAAAATACTACCTGAAGGCGATTCTAACACAGATTCTACCAAGGAGGATTGTCTCCATGATCTAAGTTCTAGGGAGGGTCTGTGGCAGAGATCTTTTTCCTCAAAGTTCCTAGTGATACTCTGGCTGCCAGGTCGGTGTGAGAGGCCTGTCCGGGTACACTATGCCCACTCCGGCTGGAGTGGCGACGAGAGTAAAGTATCGTTGGAATCAGGACTGTTTCCGCATCTTTAAGCCTGAATCTGCTATTTCTTCACCTCATCCTTCTTTGCTATCTACCTCAAGTTTTACTGTTTACCGTGTTGGGTAAAGATATAATTTAACCTTTTATCATTAGAAAAATATAGTTAGATAAAAGATGTACCATCGTCCTAAATATTCAAATAAAGAATAAGGGGTCCCAGGGATTCTCAACAGTCCCCGAGGCTCCTACAGAAAAAAATGGGCAGGGAGGACTATACCGGTACGGTAAAGATTTGGTTGTGAAACAACCAGGATGAATCACATTAGTTAAATTGTAAGAAAAATGTTATTCACATAAATATATCAGACAGAATAAAAAAACATAACATTGAAACGACAGTACAAACATGTTTGACCACAATCAGGTCACCGGTTGTGCAATCCCTTATGAACAAGCAAGAGGGGGTCACGGTGAGGAAGTTGGGGTCATGAGACAACAGTCTCTTGGTCTCTACTAGTTTCGCGACCTCAGTTTGTCGCTTCGTCAGGAGACAGTCTAAAATGTAATGCAAGATAAAAATAACATTAAAACAACATAAAACAAACAGTTGCTAACAGGTGGTGTATAAAAAACACCACCTGAATACCAAATTACATTTATGATAGGGGAAATTTTTCAAAATTGTCTCATACCTAGCGGCACATCGTCCTATGGTCCCTACAGGATCCGAGACAGACAGTGGGTAATATGCTCCCAGAAAACCAAGAAAATTTCTTGGGGCAACCTGATGGTAGGGATAGGTAATGCTGATGTAAGTATTATATGTCATGATGGGACAGAGAGGGAGAGGGGGAAGGTGAATGGAAGAAAGCAAAAACAAAAGAAAAGGAAAGTGCGGATAACCGGAATTGGGAAGGGAAGAGGAAGAAAAATGGAAAGAGGAGGGAGGAGCTCGGAAGGAGGAGAAGGGAAAAGGGATGGAACAAAGGGGGGGGGGGTGGGAAAGAGGGGAAAAAAAGGGGGGGGAGGAAGAGAAACACGAACACAGAGGGGACAGGGGAAAAAAGAGAGCAAAGGGGTAAGACAGGGAGGAAAGGGGCAAAGGGGGAGGGGAGGGGGAAAGGGAGAAGGATGGGGGGAGGATTGAGGGAGGAAGGAAAGGAAGGGGGGAAAAAAGGAACAGGGAAGGGAATAAAAAGGGAGGGGGGAAAAGTGGAAGGGAGAGGAAAATGAAAAGAGGGAGGGGGGGGGAGCAGGGGAGGAAAAAAAGAAAAGGAAGGAAAAAAGTGTGAGGAATATGGCTCATGCAAACTTAAATGTGCATGGGCTGAGAACAAGAGAGTGAAATAAAGTGCAACCGAGAAATCCGTGTAGAAAAAATAATAATTGTGATTATGTGGTAAGGACCAAGTGCATCCCATGGCCATAACCATGTGATTGAATAAACTTATAAATCAGATTATATAATTACCCAAGTGCTTGAACAAGCATATACAGGTGAAGGAGGTGGGGGTCCAAGTGTCCAAGTTTGTGCAGAAAAGGAAATGTAAATGAGTTACCAATCTCCTGCTGGTAGCAGCGCTGGTTCCTAATACAAAAAATGAAGACAATACAGGTAAGGTGCTGTATTCAATGAGAGTGATCAAGGAAGTAAAATAAAAGCACAAGAAAAGACATCTGCTGTGTGGACATTCCATTTGCTAAGGCTCTCATCGTCTACCCTAGACAATCACAGAGGTAACATGCCAGACCCAATCTACAGTATAACCAGCGGCTCCTTCGGGGGTGAGCGCTACATTTACATATAGTAAATAGCTGCAGCAAACTATCCCATTTCCTACAAATGTATACAAATTTGGATTTCTTCTCCTAAAAAATAGTATTGTACCTGACAAAAGATAAATTTTTTCAGCTACTCTTCTGATTTTAAAACCTCTGTAATACTGCAAAGACAAGAAGATCCCCTGCTAATTAGAAAGAGGTGATGTTTTGCACAGAGTGGCCCCGATCATCGTCTTCTGGGGTCCCTCAAGAGGCTTGAGGGTTTACAACACCTTTAGGAAACACTGGACTTAGATAAAATTGGAACATACTGCAGAATTACAGAGGCGTCGCAAGACCTTCACAGATGTCAGAAGATGACTCCTTGAACGGTATATTAAATATTCCATGCTCTACCAAGTCGCCTGTGGGTTTGTCTGTGGGACTTTTCAGGCAACTAATAGAAAATACAAAGGAATAAGTAGAAAGCATTAATTTATTTATAAACAATTTAAGTAGTCAATCAGGTGTAAGCATGTAATTGACTGGCAAGTACAAACAATGTCCAGGTAACAAAGCACAGTTACAAAGTGTGATTTGATATGAATGCTGTCAAGGTGAGGTCCAACACGCTTCGGGATTGATCCCTTCCTCTGGGGCATTCCTTATTGGAGAGCACAGAATATCTATAACAAAAATACACAAACATGAAAATTGGTAACAAATAAACAGGACCAAATGAGCATAGTTGAAGATATAAAGAAAAAATGGCGACAATGCAGAAACACACAGTCCAAAATCAGTATTGACAATGTGGAAAACAAAAAACTAAAACAAAAAACAATGGATAACATCACAATAACCTGGTTTTGCTGCCGTGTCCAACTCAAAGATGAAAAATGCGGATCTGCATTGATCAGATGTTAAAACTCACGTGTAGGTTGTGGCGCACAACCCTACTTGATGATGCAACCGCCAAGTACTGCACCCTTAGAACCAGCTATCTGATAGGCACCGGACTCAAAGTTGACCAAAATAGAGCAAATAGAAGAATAAGTAGTACCGGTTCTACAAAAGAGAGAAACGAGGTACATGTATATAGAAAAAAATATAAGTATAGTTACAAGGGCAATAAAAACGATATATTGGAGGGTAAATTGTCGTGTAAAGCACTCACAAGAACAAATATTGCTTAGTGGAGAGGGCCTACCCTATATCCATAAGGACTAGACTAAATGAATCCATCCAAATGAATTGGTAGTCAATGTTTATGTGCCCATGAACTAAGTAACAAAACCAAATAAAAAGATAACTAATAGCAAATATTTAGTTAAATAAGAGTCAGTAAATAGTAAGTAAGGAGTAGTCAAGGGGCAGAAATCATAATGTCCTGTTTTAAAGAGAAGCCTAAACAGCCAGTGACAAAACTAAGCAGGATAACAAATCAACAAACCAGTACCTGATATGAGAGGCAGATTTGTGTTAATCTGGGTTAATCTGTGAGGTGACCAGCAATGCAGCCATGATATGGACCAAATGCTTTAAATACCGCTGCCGAACGCCCACATGCGCACAGCGTCAAAGAGACTATACTGTCCACGACACTAACCACTATACTGTTCACTACACTACATTGTCCACTACACTGACCACTACACTACACTGTCCACTACACTACACTGACCACTACACTGTCCACTACACTACACTGACCACTATGCTGTCCACTGCACTACACTGTCCACTACACTACACTGACCACTATGCTGTCCACTACACTACACTGTCCATTACACTACACTGACCACTATGCTGTCCACTACACTACACTGTCCACTACACTACACTGACCACTATGCTGTCCACTACACTACACTGTCCACTGCACTACACTGTCCACAACATCACACTGTTCACTACACTAAACTGACCACTATGCTGTCCATAACACTACACTGTCCACTACTCAACACTGTCCACTATACTGTCCACTACACTGACCACTACATTATACTGACCACTACACTACACTGACCACTATACTGTCCACTACACTACACTGTCTACTATACTGTCCACTACACTGACCATTACACTACACTGTCCACTATACTAAACTGACCACTATACTATCCACTAGACTGCCCACTATACTGTCAACTACACTACACTGACCACTATACTGTCCACTACACTACACTGACCCCTTTGCTGTCCATTACACTACACTGTCCACTACATTACACTGATCACTATACTGTTCACTAAACTACACTACACTATCCACTACACTGTCCTACCTAGAGTATTCCTTTACTGACACTACACAGCACTGCTCTTCTACTCTCTCCCTGGCTGCTCCCTCTCCCCAGACTGTGTCCATCCCCCTGGGGGCCAGCAAAATGACTTTACTCCCATGAGGGAGTCTACTCTCACCTTTTTTTGCCCTGCATCGGTCCGAAGAAGGAGGAGAAGAATATGACAGCGGCGGCTCACAATTTTTATTTCAAGTGTCCCCCGTGCTCTAGACGCAATGTTTAGTGTCCAGCGCCCTGTGTGATTGGGCTTGGGCTCCAGGAGCAACCGCGATCATGGATAGTCCAGCCACGCCACCCCACATCACCCCATACGCCTATTTACAGGGCACTGGACACTGAACATGTCGGCCAGAGCACGAGGGACACAGGAAATTGAAATTAAGAGGAGGCAGCCAGTAGTGACATACACTGGTGTGGAATTTCTCTCCCCTAAATGTTGCTTCCGGGGCCACGGCTCCTCCATTATCCCCCGCACTACGCCACTGCCCAAAGGTTATGTTCTAGGCAGGCTCCATGATCTTTAGTCAAACTGGTCCGAGATAGCCTCCCAAACATTTACTGAGGATATGCAGATCCAGATAGCTATAAAAAAAAGTCCAGAAAAAAGAGAAAATGTTTAGAAAAAACACTTTTTTTTTTCAGTAGAGATGTCCATTCTTTCAATAGAGAAAAGACATCCATCCTCTTAGGATCCCAACTCCCCAACTGGACAAATTCTACAAAAAAAATGATCAGCAAAGGTTTTATTCATTCCCTACTCTGAAACAAAACAAATGTTTTGGCTCTACATACACTTCAATTTTACTTTCCATTGTTGTTTTTCAATGATACATACCACTCACGTGGCAGAGATATGGTAGTACTCACCTTGTCATGTTAAATAAAGCCTTATTTGCTCAGTCACTTAAAACCCAACTTCTGTTCCAATATTGTTTTAGTTTTGGATAGAGTAGAGAGTGGTCAGAAGTTGCTGTCTGTTCCCACATTGGGCAGAATTTACCCACACTTCCTGTTTTGTCTTACAGCCATCTTCTGGACAGGAAAGAGGAAAACAATCATAATTGAGATGTGACAGAGTTGTAGTGGATGTGCCGAGCAGATCATTAACAGAAATCTGATCAAAGTATGGCTATACATGAGAGCAGGTACTGGGTGAAGGGAGACTGACGGGATATCCTATGCTGTCAGTTGATGGAAAATGGCTCTCAGGGTTTCGGGACTACAGCATATGTTCCTCACCTGAGACTTTGCAGGTACCGATGGACTTGCATTGCAGAACATATACTAATATACAACCCATGGAATTGCCTGGCTGGACAATTGTAAGTACACAGGCAGGAACCATATTTATTGTAGTTATATCCAGGAGAGTTAAGAAACAAATAACCAGACAAGAAAAGAAAAGAAACCAACGCCAGTGCAGACAGACAAACATAATTGGAAGCCAAAGCCAATACAGATGAACAAGATCAGAATCTGAAGCCAATATAACTCAGACCACAATATACAAGACATAAGAACCCAGCCTAAACAAAGGAATGGTCAGAGGCTGAAGTGCATGAGTCACAAAATAAACTGATTGAAACTGTGCTCCAGCACTGGCCCCTAAATAGTCACAAATGCAAAATAGATGAGATATATATTGACAAACTGAAAAATAGACTGACAGTCACCTCTCTTCCTTACTCAGAAGCTCATATGTGTTAGGTGGTCAGTTTTTATTCTTTGGCTGGCCATTCAGAGGTACAGGACACTGTGCACACACCACAACCCCTCCCAATCACAGCCTGACTCTGGCATATAACCCCTCCCAATCCCAGTCTGACTCTGGCATATAACCCCTCCCAATCACAGTCTGCCTGCTGTACAGCCCCCCCCCCCCCCATTAGGAAGAAGAGTTGCCTTGTCAACTAACTAAACTAAAATAAGCAAAAGCAGTTATGGTATTTGCATAGTTATAACTGTATTAAGAAGTGTATCTCTTAGATTGTCCCCTGTCCCCTGATTACTCTTGTACCATATTGTATTATAACTGTAATGTCTGCCTCCATTTTGTAAAGAGCTGCGCAAACTGTTGGCGCTATATAAATCCTGTAAAATAATAGTAATAATAATAACAATAATGTTCAAAACTATTTTAACATAGTGAAGAGGTCTGCATTTTTCTGCATCAGAAAAATGCAGCGTTCCACAAAGGCACACAGAAAACAAAGTTTTTGTGTATAAAAATCAGACAGCGCTTGCTTGTGCATAAACCTATTATTTATACAGAAAAATGCTATAGTAAATACTATGTGTAGCACTACCCCTGAAGGAGTTGCTGGTTTAGATTTGGGCCTGCCGTTACCTTACTGTTCCATACGCTCGCTTCAGGGGGTTGTCCTTGAAGAGTTGTCCATAAGAATGTAAGCACCAACACGAAGTCTCTTTCAAGGGTTTTATTAACAAAGTTCTCCAACAGAGGGGTAGAGGGACAGGGAAAGACTCAGGTACTTTTGCTTTGCGGATCACGGGTTCCAATTAGATCCAGAGGATATACTCAGCTCCACACTGGATTTTAGCAACCACCAGATAGGCCTACTCTCAACGGCCTAGCAGCTGATGCAAAGCTAGACAAAGTCTCTGCCACAGACTTGATAAGTGTCGTCAGGCCGTCCCCTGATCTTCTGCCACAAGATCATGTAACCGACTGCACACCCGATATAGTTCCAACAAAAGTTACACGACTCACAGTGCCAAGAATCTTTCAGCCGGACCGGCAGCACAGTGAGGTAAATCCGCCAGGGTACGTCCATCAATTGAATCCCATTGGTTCAGCTTCCTTCCATAGATAAGGTAACAAAGGACAATCCCTGGATCAGTAGGAAACTCCTGGGCCTACTATCAGTTGCTAGGCCTCTGGCCAGCCGGCCCCGAAGCTACAAAACAGCTCGGCATCCCTGAGGCCAGGAGGGCCCTCAGGTCGGGATTGGAAGACGAACCTTGCCAAACGGCACCTGTCCCTTAAGTACCCCTCCCCAGAATGCACAGCGGGTTGACCACGCCCCTTGAGCCTCTTCTGAGAGAGAAATACTCAATACATCCAGCCTGTTGCCTTTCCAACCGTGGCCTGCGGTGACAGCAACACCCACCGTCAGGGGGAAACTTTTGCAACCCAGCCAAATTGAACAGAACCAACAATTTAGAATAATCATTCTGAGCCAAAACTACTGCTCAGGCAACTATAATTTAACACATAGCGCCCACTCAATGGGAGCAGGGCGCTACATACGTATATCACTATAATAGTGATGTCAAACAATATTCCAATACATTCTCCATAAATAAGTATTTTAAAGTGCTTTGTGCCTTGTTCCCAGGGTATCCCCTGTGTTTCCACCACGTGTAATGGTGTATTCACACCGCACTCACCAGATGTTGGTGACTTACTTGTTATATAGCAAGAAACGTCCCCTTAGCTTGTAGGTCTTATTTAGAGTGACCTGTCCCACTCTCCATGATGTCCTCTGGTGACTCCCACAGGTAAAGACTCCTATCTGCTCTTCCAAAACATGCAGCTAAAAAGTAAATGGAGAGACAGTCTCTCATAGTATAAAATCCTTTGGGTTTTTTCATAAATAAATTACAGCAGCTACAATGTATAAAACGATAAAAAATGCCACTATACATTTGAAAAACGGCCCTCTATAGAGAGATGGACGCTATGTACTTCCTGGTGTGCATTCCTCTCTCTGGGCTGAAGCTTGACCTGATTCGTCATCAATGGGTGAAGTTATCAAAAGCCTAAGAGAAGCCTAAGTTTTTCTCTCTTACCGTTACCGTGAACCTATCCTATAGCTGGCTACACATGATACCATTTTTTTTTTTGTTAAATTTTTTTTTCTGACGAGAATTTGCACAAGAGCCCTGTGCGTCTTTTGGTCCATTTCAGGTCTGAATTCAGCCCAAAATTTGGTCTAAAATCGAACCTAAAATGGTGAACCAGGACACACACAGAACCCCTGCTGGGAGCCGCATTGGCATCCAGTGTGAACCAAGCCTTAAAGTGCCATTTTTTTTATAAAGCATTAAATCTGAAATTCACCAATTATTTACTGTGTCAATCTTCCAGGTGCATGTGTTTAAAATGATAGTGATAAATTAACCACGGGTGATTGTTTGGTGGAAGTCACATTCACTGCTTTATAAATATGTGTTGGGGCTAAAGAATGACATATCAATACATCTGTGCAAAACATGCATATTTCCCCATGTTTTGTCACTTTAAAACCAGAAAAATACTGTTTGATTTGTCAAAAATTCAGTTCAGTTCAGCTCCTGACTTCCTGTAATAAGCTGAAAAAAAAGTGCTTCTGTTGTTCTGAAATCCCAGGTAGTGTTGTCAGCCCTGCCCAGTTTTCCTCTGTTGGGACTACAGAAGATTCCCACGTCTGTTCATTTCTATAAAATAAAAGGGAAATGTTCAGTAGTCCAGCAGGAGGGAACTGCGCAGGGCTGACAATCCTGCTTGGGATTTCATTTTAGCTTAGGCTACAGAAATTAAGGTTCTACCAATTTAGGATTATAACATAATTCCAGAGCACAGCTCCACTGTAGGAGATTAAGGGGGAAGGCAAAGCTGTGCACTTTGCCTCTGATGCACTAATATCTCATGTAGGGTTATGTTCCTCTGTGAGCTACAAGACACCTCCATTCAATCTCATGGCAATGAGGAATAGGGGAAGTATTCTGCAAGCAAAATCAGGCATGAGCAATCTAGGGTGGCAAGACTGCTCTTCCATAGATACAGTGCAGTGAGCAAGCATTGTTGCTGTGTAAGACATGAAGTGTGTTACTGGCAGAATCATCAGGTAAAACTAAAGAGCGGAAAACTAGTGCAGCCACCACTTCTGATGAATGATAACCTGCAATATATAACATTAAGTTTAGATACACTTTATTTCAGTTCAGATTTCTAGCCGGTGTTGGGTTAAGGAGGAGCACAAACAGGGCTTTTTTTCAGCAGGCACAGGTCCTGGCTAAGGGTGGGAGGTGCCACATCACTCATAGACATTGGCGAAGTTAATCTGTTCCCATTTTTGAGCCCTGGTTTTTGGGGATTCACTATCACAGACAAAGCAGCCAATCTCTGCGGTCACTAATGTAAATAAAGAACCATATCGATGAAGTAACACTACTCACTTCCTATGCCAGCCTCTGACTGATGACATCATCTAATAAAAAGCCTGGCAAAAGAGGTAAGTAGTGTAAGTAGTGACAAAAGACAAGTGTGTACCTCTACACTACCTCGGGGCAAAGTAATAATGCAAGTGTGGTGTGCACAAATTAGAACTAAACTAAAAATAATATATAATTGTTTTAAAACGAGTTGCTGCAACCACGCATTGTGTTCCCACAAGTGTAGACAATTTGTATGCAAAGATTAGTGTTGCACAAGCTCCAACATATAATAGGCATCCGAAAATCATTATTATTTCATAACTTGTGATCAGGGGCGGGCCGTATATTAAGGGCGCACGGGCGCCGCCCCCTCCTGTCCATTGCCACTCCCCCTATCCATGCGTTCAGCCTCTTTCAGGATGCCGGGCGCATGGATTCCAATGCGGATGTTTTTTTGAAGCACTGATTAGACACAGAGGCTGAAATAGGCTTTAAAATAGAGTGGGTTCAGGGCGCAGAGATAATGCACTCACAGCTCACCCATGTTTGTTACAACAGCGAATGAATATTCGCTGTTGTAACACTGATTCTCCTCCTGGCCAGTCAGGAAGTGGGTTTTGACACACATCACCCGATTGGCTGAAAGGGAAAGCGATCCTTTTGGATGCTTAGGAGGAGGGGAGGGGAGGACCCGCACGCTGGAAGCCACCAATTGAGGAGAGGGCACAGAGCTGCTGGACGCTGCCCGCCACCTGCTACTCGCCTAGATGGGGTAAGTGTTGGACCGTCCGGCAAACAACGAGGAGTAGGGGGGTGCCACCAGTCACTAGGGGGGGTTGTATGCCCCCCCCCCAAAAAAAACACCAGCCGGCATTGCTTCTGATATATATCATTACATATAAAGTGCATAACTATAGTGCAGTGCATTTCAAAAGTGCATATTAACGTGTATAACAGTTCATTCTCTAGCGGTGATGTGACACTTATAATCACTTAATTCCAAATAAAGTGCTTTAGTGCTTTTTTGTGAGCATATATAAACAACATGGTGTATTTTCACCTCCTTGTGACACTTCTGTGTTCCAAGAACTCTCAACTTAGTAATCAAATAGGCTTTTTGCTCAGGACGATGTTCCACCAATGCTAGCCTGGTTCCAGGTCTATGGCCCCGTACACACGTCCGAGAAACTCGACGGGCAAAACACATCGTTTTGCTCGTCCAGTTCCTTGTGAAGCCGCCGAGGATCTCGGCAAGCCAAGTTTCCTCATTGACTCATTGTTCTCTATTTGGCCCGACGAGATCCTCTTCGGTTTCCTCGGCCGAAAGTGTACAGACGAATGGGTTTCTCGGCAGAATTCGGCTCCGATCGAGTTTCTGGCTGAATTCTGCCGAGAAATTCGGTCGTGTGTACGGGGCCTCTCAGATGTATTTAGATACTCCTTGATAGTGGTTATTAAGGCTCCATCCATCACGCATAATCCATATGTTGGGGTAAAACAAAGTGACCCCCCATAGTGTAGTAGTTAAGATCTATATATTTATTTAAAAAAATAATAACTCTTACATTCAGATCGATAAATTCCCTGCGCGTCATGTCACGACTTGTGACTTCATCATATAAATAGTGTAAGTGTTCCTCTGCCCTGGCTTCTTTTTTTACAGTTGACAGCAGTGATCAGTTGTCTGTCACTGCAGGTCTACACTGACAGGAGGTCCAAAAAGCCAGATACAGCCTAACTAAAGGGGCAAGTAACTGTCCTCATCCTGGAGACCAGCAGAGTAAGCTATCACTGCTTTCAATGGTGGGTCTGTGCTGGTAAAAGTCTGAATGGGTCAGGATCATTCTATTAAACCCCTATAATCCCTGTAAGGTTTACTTTGTCATTTTTGTCCCATTGGGGAGAATTCCCTATCATTTCCCGTAGCCGAAAACAGGAAGTGAGAGAAAATCCCTCTAAAGTGAGGGAATCCCTGGTTGTCACCGGGTCACGGAGCTAGTATCCCCATTAGACGTTATCCCCACTATAACAGTTCTCTATCCAGCACATTGGAGCACATTAGGATACATTCGTGGAAGAAACTGCTGCTTGCAAAATTAGTGAAGGCCAGCAGCCGTAGCCATATTAGAGCTGGAGAGATCTGAAGAGGATGCTGGGGGACCACTTTGCTTGATGTCGAATTATCTAATCAATGCAAGTTATTACATCTAATGAAGTGAGAGTTCTGAGAGACTAGTCTTTGGACACCAAGCACCTTTCATAGGATTTTGATTCCTCCATTCACTTTGATATCTATCGGAAGAATATTTCCAACATCCATTGATGTTGTGGGACATTAGTTTATCTCTTCATATATTTTATTTAGTTAGATTTGTGCATATTTTTGGACATTTGTACGCCTTTTTGGGGGTATTTCAGTGTTTATAGTGATTACACAATACAGTGCAAGATCACTTTTTTTGTTTATTTTTAGATATCCCCACTATAACAGTTCTGGGGACCACTCAAAATTTAGATTTTTCTTTCACTTTCAGATACAAAATTAATAAATATGGTTATTCTCCCCAACGAGGCACAGACGATAATACAAAAAGGACAGATCTTCAAATCCCTCTCCATTGCATCCAAAACAAAAAAGAAAGTTTTGCCTTTAGTTATTATTTAAGGTACTGTAATTAAAATATCTCGGGAGAGCGAGGAGCACCAACACCTATTTTATAGAGAAAAACAAGCCCTGAGCAGAAGTGTTTTGTACTGGGTGGAGACGGCCTTAGTGGTGAGTTTGCCAGTTTGTGCAATTTGTTGCCATATTGTATTCATGCTTTCTGACTGCAAAACTGTATTATAAGCTACACAAGAAAGTATTTAGGAATAAACAAATATCCTGTTTTATCACCAATCCTCTTTCACTTCTTTAAACTCCAACGGACAACATGGTGCCTAATTGCTACACCCAAAGTATTGTTTGTGTATTAGGTATGCTTGGTTCTAAACCTTTTTCAGAAAACCTGCATAGACCTGTATTCATTCCTGATCCTATTATTGAGATACATTGTTTTTCTTTATACCATTTTGTCATCATTCTGCAGAACTCTCCGAGTCCCATTTGGCTTGCACTCGTTAAATCACACTTCTTCTGCAGACATTATCCAGGCACTATACCAGCAGGATGTTTAACAGCCTTTGGGGACATCTTGCACAACTGTAATACAGTGAAGAATCTGAAATGTGTTTTTTTATTTTTTTACTGTTTTAATGTTATTAGTACAACTTGCTACTATAAGTGCAGTTTGGGATATGCAATAATATTCAACATCAACGACAAAACTGTAAATAGGAAAAAGTGTAAAGAACATGAGGAGTGGGGAGGAGAAATGTATTTGATAGAGTTCTTTACCGTGCAAGTAGAAACTTTCTCTTTTAGAGCCCATTCACACATGTTTTTCAGCACTGGAAGAACACCAGGTCACTATTAGGGCACTCTAGTGTTGGGGTGATTATGCACATGTGGCAGATGCATTTTCCAATGAGTTATGCCAGTCCAACCTGCATTTTAGGGCATGGCAGCCCACATTTATTAAACAGAATGGAAGAGTTTATATAGAAATCAGCTGCCCTAGCAGGGGTTTCCACCATCAACATGAAAGTAAACTGAAAGTATCAAGCCACCTGGCTTCCTTGACAGCAGAACTGCTGCTCTCTTTAGCAGTCCCTCTGACTGTGTTGCCCAGTTCTCCTGGCTCCACTTGGCTCACTTAGCCTTTAGTTTCCCTGCCACAGCACCATACCTCCCAACTTTCTGAGATGGGAATGAGGGACACCTATCAGCAAAAGTATGCAGGCATAGGACACACCCCTTGCCACGCCCCCTTAAAGGAGAATTGTACAAAAAAATAAGATTGGTTAAACCCACAAGTGCTTTTTTTTTACCACTACTATTCCTTTATATTGGCTTTTGGAATTTACAAATGCAGCAATTTAGAAATCAGATGAAAGGTTTAGCACTGGGAAAAACTTTTTGATAGATAAAAAGTGCATTTTATATACATCTATATAGATCAGACCAAAATGAGGGACAAATGAGGAGAATGAGGGACAGAGGGACATTGCTCCAAATTAGGGACAGTCCTTCAAAATCAGGGACAGTTGGGAGGTATGCAGCACTCCTGGCCTCCCGATAGGAGCCCACCTGACTCCTGGGACAAGACCTCCTGTGTTTCTGGATAGTTGTTGGGGCACCACTAACCCCTGGTTGAGACCTCCTGTCTCTTAAATCCTGCCTTGGGCAACCCTGACTCCCGGTTGAGACCTCCTGTCTCTTGACTCCTGGCTTGGGTACCTCTGACCCCTGGATGAGACCTTCTGTCTCTTTACTCTTGGCTTGGGCAACTCTGACCCCTGAGTAAGACCTCTTGTCTCCAAAAAGGCAGCTGTTTCCAAACTAGGAGCACTAAGCTATCCTCAGGATTGAGTATATAATGACCCTGCACACCCTACTCACACAAGCGGCAGCCACTCAGGAGAATCCAGACACAGGATTGAAGGTTCTATCCCACCCAAGACACTTTGGGACCTTCAAGTTTCAGGCCCGAATCCAGAAACTCGGTCTGCTCAGAAATGATAGCCAGGAACCCCGCATTAAGCCCTAATGTGAATCTTGTGTCATTTTCTCTGACATTTTTACAGTGGCATGGCCTCACACTATCACAGTACATAGAAAACAATTGTGCGATGCAGTGCTCTGCAATAGAATGCAGAAATGCTGCATTTTTTTCACAGTGCACAGAAAGGCACCAAATATCACCACATAGCAGCGCAACTCACCATGCTACTGTCTGATGACATGAATAAAGTGTCACATTGTGCACTTCAAAGAAAGTTGAAAAAAAAATGAAAGGTGTGATGTACTGAAATGCGCATCACACCACGACTTGCTGCAGGCGAAACTGACAGCTTCTCTGGTTTAGTGTGCGGACAATGTGGATGGGTCCCTACAGTCTATGGAAAAATAGCTTTTCATGAATAGTAAACAGTGACCTGCTGGCTCAGCATAGAGGAAAGCCAAGGAACATCTCAATCTTCGTTGACCATTCGCTCAGGGGTGGCCCTAACGTCTAAGCTCCATTTGATAAAATTCAATCCTTTGATCAACTTTTGCTAAAGGAGCCTGCTGGAAAATTATTAACAAACAGTGGCTCCATCCAATCCGCAAAAAAACAGCAGGGAACCATCTCTCCTCTTTTCCCAGTGACACGTGGGATCTGCAGTTTCCTAATTTCACCTACCCAAACAGCTCAATCAGCCAGAACCTCACCTCTCACAATCCCCGCAGTCCACATCCTGTTTGATCTCCACAGTCCAGCCTTCCTATTGGGAAGAGGGTGGGATCAGCATTGGCTGTACACAGCTCTACAATAAGAGTCCCCTTTTTCTGTAGCTATGTGTAAATGTCTTCTCTGCTGCCAGACACAAAAAAAATGTCTGCCAGTGCTGCAGACTGGGCAACAAAAAAACAATTGAATGTACCGCAGAGTCCTATAATTGCCATACCATACTACAAAATACAGTCACTATATTCAACAAATAGTAACCCATTGTAACCAAATCGATTTCATGTTATGTTTTCCAAGCAGTTAGCCAATGATTTGGCTTTTTTAGCGCACAGTCATGCCTTGAACACACGGTCGGTTTTCCCGGCGGTAAAAAGTCAGCTGAGAAAACCGAGTGTAAAATCGAGAACCTGCTCGGTAGCTTTTCCCCCCTATACACGGCCGGGTTTCTCGACAGGAAAACTGCCATAAGAGCTTTGGTTGGGAAACCCGGCTGTGTGAATGCTCCACCGCAGGTTTTCCCCATAGGGAAACTGCCGGCTTAAAAAACGCCGGGAATCCCGACGGGAAAGAAGTGAACATGTTCTCTTTTTTCCCGCCGGGATTACCGGAGGTTTTTCATGTCGGGAAAACTGCGATGGAGCATACACACGGCCGGGATTCCTGGCCAAAAGCTCTCATGGCAGATTTCATGCCAGGAAAACCGGTCGTGTGTACGAGTCATCAAAGTATTTTCACTGTTGCTTTTGTGAAAAAGGCTGTATTAGTATTTCTCTAATAAAAAAAAAAAAGGGGGTAGAAATTCTACCCACTTCTCATAAGATGAGCTCTGTGTAGCACTCAGGCTCAGGCTTTTGATCATCAAGATGTTTTCTAGTGAACAAGATCTGAATCTCCACATGATGTCTGTATTACACATGTATGTTTGCTCCAGGATATAGACAACACATGCCAATTAAACAGACCATTGCCCTTTAAAACGAGGAAGTGAGGATGTCAGTAAATGTGTGCAGCTGAGGAGAGATAACATGTGTACATTTTACAGTATTAAAGAAATTAAATAAATAGCCAGGTTTTTAAAGTTATGGATATAACAGTTTTGGTTAAAAATGATACAAATTTGATAGATAAATGCATTTATTATTTACAGTCCAGACACTATATCAAATATAAATGTTCAGAAACATATCTGGGCAACAGTGACCATAATTTGGTAACCTAAGAGTTTGCAATGGATAAAGTTATACACAAGTGGGTTTTAAAAACTAGGAATTTTCAAAAAGTAAAGTTTGAACAACTTCGTTTTGGATAGCGTAGGAAACAATTAAAACCCCTGACAGTTTATTTTTTGCTGTTTTGTCCCATTATAGATCCTGTACTGGAGATGCAACAGGAAATAAAAAGAACTTCTGTCTTGGATAGTTGTTACCAGAACAGGTGTCTGCATTAAAAATGAACCTACTACTACTTCCTATTCTGGTGACAGCTGAAAATGTTTGACTTTTCCTCAATGCTGAGAAATACAGGCAGAGAGGCAGATACTTATCTGTCATGCCATACTATTGGGAAAGCGTGTGATTGGCCCCAAATGTATGTATTCTTAGACACCAGACATATAGTCAATGGGCCATATTCTCGTAGAATTACGCCGGCGTATCAGCAGATACTCCGACGTAAGTCCGAATTTAAGGCCGTCCTATGTTTAAGTGTATTCTCAAACTGAGATACACTTAAACATGCCTAAGATACGACAGCCAGCGCCGTTGTATCTTAGGGTGCAATATCTACGCTGACCGCTAGGTGGCGTTTCCTTTGCGGTCAGCGTAGAATATGCAAATGACTAGTCACGCCGCTTGCCCGTCGTGGTGATTTTACGTAGTTTCCGTAAGCGATACGCGGCGTAAAGATAAACATGCCCCCTAGGTGGCGTACTCAATGTTAAGTATGGCCATCGTTCCCGCATCGAAATTTGAAAATTTAACGTCGTTTGCGTAAGTCGTCCGTGAATGGCGCTGGACGCCATTTACGTTACCGTCAAAACAAATGACGTCCGTGAGACGTCATTTAGCGCAATGCACGTCGGGTAATTTACCCGACGGAGCATGCGCATTACGATCGGCGCGGGAGCGCGCCTAATTTAAATGATCCACGCCCCCTACCAGGATCATTTGAATTAGGAGTGCTTGCGCGGGTGGATTTTACGCGACGCCGCCGCAAGTTTACAGGTAAGTGGTTTGGGAATCAGGCACTTGCCCGTTAAACTTGCGGCGGAGTAACGTAAAGGACATACGTTACGCCGCCGGATATGTACAAGAATATGGCCCAATGTCATTAAGAACTATCTTCAGCTTAAAAAGAACAAGGAGCCCTGGAAGTAATGGTTTGGCCCCCACAGATCATTGAGTCTGTTTGGAATTATATGAAGAGACTCTCTAGTTCTCTTAGATGCTTGGAACAGCCTACCTGCCAAGTTCCTTCAAAAACTGTGCATACAAGCACTGTAGATTAATAAATTCTGGTTTGAAGGCAAAGGGTGGTCACACCAAATATTAATTTGATTTAGATTTTTCTTCTGTTCGCTAATTTTGCATTTTGTAAATTGGTAAAAATGTACAATTAAAATATATATTCTTGAAAGCATTCTTAATTTACAGCATTTCTCCACAGCTGCCTAAAACATCTGTACAGTATTGTGGATAATACAATACACTACCATATGCACTCCTTGTCACAGATTCAAGTAGCCACTAAACCAAGATTGGCCATCCATGTTTATCTTTATTATTTGCCATCCTAATTGGCAAATATGCTTAAAAAAGCAATATGCCAAAAAGCAGAAAAACAAAGATGTACTTCCGGTTCTGGTCTGTTTGATGTCACTTCCTTGACATGTTTTCTCGCCTGACATCTTCATATCTCTTTTACAGTTGGGATACTGCCTATACATCTGCATTAAATATTCCCCAGCTAGCCAGGTTTGTCATAATATGTGATGCTATTTGCAGTCATAGGCACAGAAATGGGGGACCTAACACATCAAGTGGTTTAATCATGAGCATTACATGATAAAGCAACACTGAAGTAGTAAACATAAACAAGCATTCTGATAGACATTGACTTAACAACATGGTGCATTCAGTATCCTGTGTCCTCATCCTTGTCTTGGTGGCTGTCATTGATTTTCTGTTGGAACAATAAAATATGTTGGATTGTTTGGGGGTGTGCAGCCTTTTCTTCCTTCCTCAAAACATCAGGGACAGACTGATATTCTGCAAAAGGTACAGGGATTAGACTGCTGAGGACTGGGGTAAAGTAATTTTCTCCGATGAATCCTCTTTCCCATTGTTTGGGGCATCCGGGAAAAAAAACCTGTCCAGAGAAGAAAAGGTGAGCGCTACCATCAGTCTGGTGTCATGCCAACAGTAAAGCATCCTGAGACTATTGGTAAAGGAGAACTCCCGCGCTGTCAGTAAACGAAAGTAGGGGGGGGGGGCACTGCTGCAGACACCTGGTGATCTATCCCAGGTAGAAAAAAGTGTCAAATGTAAAGTAATGGTGTTTTCACTGTGTGAAAAAAAATAGAATAGAAGGGGGGGGGGGCAGTGTAACTGTTAAACACACTAGGTACATAAAAATCAAAAAAGTCTATAATAAAGTGAGCCTGATATTGTCAACAATAAGTGCTCTAGATGCATCGAATCTTGAAAAAAATACGTGAAACAAAAGACATCAAATCAAAAATGAGATAAAACACAGTGACAATATGTGTAAAATGTTACAAATGGATAAATAAATATGTATGAGCCAAACAGAATTGGCATAGAGAGCCCACGCGTGCAAAAAGTAATATAAATGAGGTAAAGGCAAGGCCGATCTGCCCAATAGGCTCACTATGCAAGCTGCTTAGGGCCCCGCAAAGCTGCAGAGGGCCCCCCAAATTACTAGAGGCCCCGCCTGGTAAGAAATAACTTTCGGCCCCTCGCCCCGCTTCTCAACTCGCTGGCAGCATTGGGAGAAGAGGTAAGAAGTCAGCACTCCCGCTTCTCACTTAAATGTAAGATGTCATTTCTGACAGCAGAACACCTCCTCCCCCTCTTCACTGTCGGCAGCACCCCTCCCCCTCCCGCTTCTCATCAACTTTAATGTGAGATATCATTTTTGGCAGCCCCCCCCCCCCTTCTCAACTTTAATGTGACATGTAATTTTGCTTAGGGCCCCAGGGAGGTCAGGATCGGCACTGGGTGTAGGTGAAGTCCTAGAAAAAGATAGTCCTAGAAAATAGATAGTTGTCCCAAAGCCAGGTGTTGTGGAATGGGTAACTACAGTGTGCAAACACCTCCTGTGATTCCTAGCCGCTCACCTCATAGCTGTTAGACTGACAGCCTGGTAATCCTCACATAAGTACACAACAGTAGTTATGGTAAGCCTGGAGTACGGCTAGGAGACCCGATCCCGGGTAATCACATATGGAGAGACAACAGAGGAGTGATAGTGTAACTCTGTAACTCAATAGGGTGATGGAAATAGGTAATACACTAATGCACTCACTCAAATCAATAAAATATAGGCCTTATCTACACGAACGCCGAGCTCGTAACAAACTCCTGTGTGTCCTTTCTTGTCTTTCCTTTGTCTCACACTTGCAGCAATGCATTACTGAGAGAATGGCAGAGCAATAGGAGAAAAGAGGGAAACCACATCGCATAATCCCGTAACACAGGGCACATTTATTGGTAAAATAATATTAAAAAACTCACATATGCAGCCAAACTGCGGTAAAATACATCCACGAGCGCCAAGCTAGTTTCGTTTTTTTTACATATACCTAGTGCAGACAGTTCGGATGGAAGACACATTAACCTTTCAATTTATCGTTCGTTCGGCAGAAAATTTCCAAATTTGTCCTTTTTTCGGCTCAAAAACATCCCAACGTTTATCGATTTTGTGACCATTAACTGTTTGAAAAACGAACAAGCTGTCTAAACGATCGAATTTCGGACGATTTTTCGTATAGTGTATGGCCAGCATAACTTACTTGAACTCACTTAGCAGTTTACAGACACAAAAATGGATGCCTGCGCATTTTATCAACAGTTAACGGTATCTGCTGTACCATTTCTGACCTTGGGAAATATCTATGATACACAATTAAATTTAGTGGCGTTCTTTAAAGAGGTGAAACTTTTTAAGTTCTGGTTTAGAGATAAAGTTTAATGATTTTTATTGTTTAATGAAGCCAAAAGTTCAAGACAAATTTTCACAGAAAAAAAAAGATATGCCAAAAATAGACAATAGCCACAGTAATTGAATTGAACAAAATATAAAAGGTATTTAAAGGGGTGGTTCCCCCTAAAACACATTGCTAACAATAGATTCGTAAGACCCGTTACACTGCGGGTAGGCTGGCTTTTTTTTTTTTTTTTTTAGTACATACCTCGATCTCCCCGTCTCGTCCCTTGTCGGTGGGCGTTCCTAGTTGATTGACGTTCCTCGGACGGGCGCATACGTGACGTCACGACTTTCCGAAAGAAGCCGAACGTCGCTGCGCATGCGCCGTATAGAGCCGACTCTATACGGCGCCTGCGCAATGACGTTCGGCTTCTGTCGGAAAGTCGTGACGTCACGTATGCGCCCGTCCGAGGAACGTCAATCAACTAGGAACGCCCACCGCCAAGGGACGAGACAGGGAGATCTCGGTATGTACGAAAAAAAAAAAAAAAAAGCCAGCCTACCCGCAGTGTAACGGGTCTTACGAATCTATTGTTAGAAATTTGTTTTAGGGGGAACCACCGCTTTAACAAGGTTTTGCCTGGGGTGTGGTTCCAACAGAGTCTAGTGCAAGGTAGCAAAAGGCTGGTTATGGCAGAGTCCCTGGCCCTTTGAGAGGACTCAGCATTTGTGCATAGTTTCAATGGAAAATTGGGAGTCCCAGCAGTCGATTGCAGCATCTTTTTGTAGAGAGGGCATCACTGAGTCAGTTCCACCCAACCAAGGAGCTTAGGGTGTGAGATAGGAGCACTGAAGCATTAATATTTTCAGCAGGCACTTCCCCTAAATGCACCCATATTTTCATATGAATAAATGTTACAGTCTGGTAACCAATTATTGCACACAACAAAATTTCCATTTGATAGAGACTAAATTTTTTGGGGATTTGATGACAATTTTCCTTATGAGATGGAATGTGTAAAAGGTGGTACTTTTCTTATAAATTCAGGTAAAATTCAGGTGAATTCATATCAGGCTTTATGAATTATGTCTAAATTTTAGTTCTGCCTGTGACACAAACACCAGATTAAAATTTGTATTCACCTAAAGCATGCTAAACTACAATGTATTTGAAAGCCCCATTAGGACTTAGTGTGTTTACAACATACATAATTGAAAGTCTCTGCTTATTAGTGCTCTGCCTTCCAAATATCCTGCTAGTGATTAGTTATTTAAGATATGCTCATTGAGAGTTGTGTAAATTCTGACTAAACAGGATTTATGGTCCTGCTGGTAAACTGTAGATTGGTTGTTTATTTAATTTAATGATGTTCTTTACAGGCTTTGCACGCCATTCTGTAATCTACTTTATGTCTAGAGCTGTGTTCTGTCGAGGGGATAATCATATTTCTTTTAAAAAAATTCTATCCCTGACTGGGGTACAAACAACAGATTTACATCTAAGGCCGGGTTCACATATGTGCAGCCGCGGTTTCCAACCTGGGGTCTATTCCCGTTCACTGGTTCAGGTGTGATTCAGGTCTGAATTTTTGCCTGAATTCGCACCTGAACCGGACCCAAAAATGCACAGGACCCTTTTAGAATTTGCCCCGTGGCCGCCCGGACATGTGTGAACCGACTATATTGAGAACCGGTCACATTCGCATGTAGAGCGAATTGAATGTGGTGAAAACCGCATCCAATTTGCACATATGTGAACCCGGCCTAAATGATTTATGGAAGCCTGGTGAAGTTTAAAAAAAAGGGGATGGCACCAAGTGCAACTCAACTTCTTCCTTCTCTCCACTCAGTTTGAGGTTACCAGAATGTCCTATTGTCATGGGGAGGGGTGGTAATGGGAGTTGTGGTTTGGTTAGCAAAGGTATTTAAAGACTGTGCACATGCTCACAGGAATACTCTGACTGCTTTTCCCAGTAAAACTTTTTATTAAAAGTTGGTTATCATGGGTAATGTTAACAAAGTGACTTAGTTATTGTTTTTATAGACTGCACAAGTACGCAATACAATTTTCAATTAAAAGCTGACTGTTGTGGTTTCTGTTTGCAAAGGGACCTAGTAAATGTGTTTAAAGACTGTGTATGTACTGTACTGACTACAATAGTTTGGTGACTTTTTTTTTTTTCTTTAATCAAAATTTTGAAATGTTAAAATAGGTGTTGGGGTTTCTGTTCAAATTAGGGTCCAGTGCAAATATCTTAATACGGCACACTTAGGCATTAAAAACTATTTTGAGGTGTTTTCTTCTGCAAATAAATGACACTCCGGTGTTAATTTCTATATTTACAAATGGTTGTTGAGGGACCTGTTTATACTGGGGCCTAGTGCAACTAACTTATTTTGCGCACAATATTTTGAGGGCTTTTTGTTGTTAATCAACGTTAATTTTTAGATTTTAATATGGCTGTGTCAGACCTTGTTTAAAATGGGGACTAGTAATAGTGATTAAACACTGTGGGCCAGATCCACAAACAAATTACGCCGGCGTATCTATGGATACGCCGCGTAATTTTTAAAATTGCCCGTCGTATCTGTGTTTTGTATCCACAAAACAAGATACGACTGAATCTGGGCTTGATCCGACAGGCGTACGTCTTAGTACGCCGTTGGATCGTAGGTGCATATTTACGCTGGCCGATAGGTGGCGTTTCCGCGTCGAGTATGCAAATTAGCTAGATACGTCCGGCCGGCGCATTTTTTACGTCGTTTCCGTAAGGCTTTTTTTGGCGTATAGTTACCCCTGCTATATGAGGCGTATCCTATGTTAAGTATGGCCGTCGTTCCCGCGTCGAATTTTGAAAATGTTACGTCGTTTGTGTAAGTCGTTCGCAAATAGGGCTTTGCGTAGAATGACGTCACCGTTGTAAGCATTGGCTTGTTCCGGTTTAATTTCGAGCATGCGCACTGGGATACCCCCACGGACGGCGCATGCGCAGTTGAAAAAAACCGTCATTTACGTCGGGTCAAGACGTATTTACATAAAACACGCCCCCATCACATCCATTTGAATTGCGCGCCCTTTACGCCGCCTAAGTTACGCTACGTCGCCGGAACTTACGGCGGAAATTCTTTCAGGATACAAAAAAAGACCTGTAAGTTACGACGGCGTAGCGTATCAGAGATACGCTACGCCGGAAAGGGGGAATGCGCCGCGCTACGTGGATCTGCCCCCATGTATGTACTATGCATGAGGCAGAGGCAGGGCTGGACTGGGAATAAAAACCAGCCCTGGAAAAAATTTCATACCAGCCCCATAGCATTATTATACCAGCCCAACAGTATAACACCATTATTTTCTTGTTCATAAAAGGGAAAACCATGCACTTTAAAGCACATTTTTTTTTCTCTCTTTCAATCGATTTTTATTTGAAATAATATTATATGGGACATAAACATTATCACAATATCAAAATGTTTACATTTCCCGAAGATGGAGTAAATTGCAATAAAAACAATCAATGAAGTAAGTAGGGGAGGAGAAGGGAGGGGAGGTATAGAAGAGAGGTAATGAGGTTGTTATATCGGAGTAGGAGTTATGTATTGTGATTCAAGTGTCATCATTAATTATATTTAGAGACATGGTGTATGGAGATATTTAATCCAAGGGGAGCATATTTTATCGAATATTGTTTGTTTATCTTTAAGGATGCTGGTCAATTTTTCATTGACCATGATCCAAGAAATTTTATTTTTTACCATAGCAAGATCAATCACTGGAGTCTTCCACGAACGTGCTATCATAATTTTAGCTGCAGAAAAAATAAAAAAGATAAGAGTTCTGAGATTTTTTGGGGTCTTGTCTGGCAGGTCTGTGAATAGTGACGTTCTAGGATCCTTAGGTATATTCAGTTCAGTCACAGAGTAGACTAACGTAACATTTTTGGTCCAAAACCGTTGGACTTTGGGACAGGACCACCAAATATGGTACATTGACCCCTCTTGTCCACATCCTCTGAAACAAAGTGGTGAAGCGTCCGGATATATTTTTGCTATTTTTGTTGGGACCAAATACCACCTGGACAATACCTTAAAATTTGTTTCTATAAGTGAAATATTAAGTATTCCCTTGTGCACCATGCTCGACCATTTTCCCAGATCTTTTCCTCAATAGTCTCGCCTAGGTCTAATTCCCAAGCTATTTGGTAAGAAGGTTTGGTTTGTTTTTCATTGAAGATGGCATAGATCTCTGAGATTCCCCCTCGTGGTTTCGTGTTTGGACAAGCATTTATTTTCAAATAAGGTTTTAGCAGTAATGTCTATTGGATCTTTATCTAAGGATTTTATGAAGTGAGTAATTTGATTTAGATTAAATAATTCCATCTGCGGCATCTTTAATGTCTTCTGGAAGTAAGATAGTGGTCTGATCCCTTTATGATCAATAAAGTGTGCTATTCTGTAAAGGCCTTTGTTAACCCACCATGAAAATTGTTGAGGAATTTGTCCAGGAGGAAAGTGAGGATTATTAAGTATAGGGGTGACAGGGGAATGTGGAGATTTTAGTGGGTATAATTTACACGCTATGTCCCATAAGTGAAGGGAATGGGACAAAGTAGGACTTAGAATGGCTCGACGTTCCTTCGCCGGAAGCGACATTAGGAGGTCTATTGTTAGTGAAGGACTGGCTTGTGTTTCCACCAGTACCCAATCAGGATGGTATTTTGTAGAAAAAATTTGGTATAGTTGTGCTATTTGAGCAGCTCTATAGTATTTTAAAAAATGGGGAACTCCCAGTCCACCCTTCTATTTGGAAATGTAAAGAGTGGAGTGTGCCACCCTGCATCCACTACTACCCCAAATGAATTTGTAAACTAGTGATTGAAGGTTTTTAATGAAAGTGGAAGGTATTGGAATTGGCAATGTGCGGAAGTAGTATAGAAAACGAGGGAGTATTGTCATTTTAATAGCTGATATTCTACCCATCCAGGAAAGACCATGGGGCAGATCCACATACATCTGCGTGGGCGCAGCGTATGTGAGATACGCTACGCCGCTGTAATTTACTTTGCTATTCTTTGAATCCTGAAAGAATTTGCGCCATAAGTTACGGTGGCGCAGGGTATCTCTTGCGGCATAAGGGCGCGGAATTCAAATGCGGCGAGTAGGGGGCGTGTTTCATTTAAATGAAGCGCGTCCCCGCGCCGAACAAACTGCGCATGCCCCGTCCATCAAAACTCCCAGGATGCATTGCTCCAAATGACGTTGCAAGGTCGTCATTGTTTTCGACGTGAAGCCCCATTCACGGACAACTTACGCAAACAACGTAAAATTTTCAAAATTATACGCGGGAACGACGGCCATACTTAACATTGAGTATGCCACCAGATAGCAGCTTTAACTATACGCCGGAAAAAGCCGAACGGAAACGAAGTAAAAGAATGTGACGGCCGCTCGTACGTTCGTGGATCGTCGGAAATAGCTAATTTGCATACTCGATGCGGATTACGACGGGAACGCCACCTAGCGGACGTCGAAAAATTGCATCTAAGATCCGAAGGCGTATGAAGACGTACGCCTGTCGGATCTAACCCAGATGCCGTCGTATCTTGTTTTGAGGATTCAAAACAAAGATACAACGCGGGAATTTTGAAATTACACCGGCGCATCAATAGATACGCCGGCGTACTTTCTTTGTGGATCTACCCCCATGTGTTTGCCAGTTCTTTAGGTTTTGTGTTATGGAATTATAAAGGGGAGTATAATTAATTTGAAATAATGTGGAAATGTCTCGTGTGAGTTTAATTCCAAGATAAGGGATTGCGTGTGTACACCACTTGAATTGAAGGGATTGTTGTATGGTATTTTGTACTGATGTACGAAGATTTATGTTCAATGCTTCAGATTTAGATTAATTAACGTGTAGTCCAGAGACAGTTTAAAACTTGGACAGAGTTGCAAATAAGTTTGGAAGGGTCATAATAGGATTAGTTATAAATAATAATAAATCATCGGCAAAGAGAGCACATTTATGTGTTCTATTGCCACTAGAGATACCTTGAATGTTGGGATTAGTACGGATGGCCTCCGGCAACGATTCTATAGCTAGAGTAAAGAGTATAGGCGAAAGAGGGCATCCTTGTCGCGTACCTCTCTCTATCTGTAAAATATCAGATTTGTGTCCATATAGAAGAATGTGTGCTGAGGGATTTGAATATAAAGTATTAATAAGACATAAAAATTTGGGACCGCAATTCCATCTTTTTAATATATGGAGGATAGGACCAGGAAACGGAATCAAATGCCTTATGAAGGTCTAAAGACAAAAGCATTCCTTGTCTACTATCCATTTTATCCCAATTAGAATGTAAGATAGAGATCAAGTCAACGGCACGTCGAATTTGGTCAGCGGCTTGTCGTCCTTTAACAGATCCCACTTGGTCTATATTAATATATTGTGCCAAAAAGGTATTAAATCAGTTTGTATATATTTTTGTAAGTAACTTTAAGTCGTTATTGATGAGTGATATTGGGTGATAATTCGCCACGTCACTATGATCTTTATTAGGTTTAGGTATCATGCTTATGTGTGCTCTATTAGAGTTTTCGGTAAGTGATATTCCGTTGTGAAGTGCATTAAAAAAATTCTGGAGATGGGGTACTATAAGATGAGCAAATTTCTTATAATAAGAGGCCGAGAAGCCATCAGGTCCCGGAGTCTTGGAAGTATTGGTTTGTTTTATAGCAGTCAGTATTTCAGTTATAGTAATGTCCTCCTCTAAGATCTCACGATGGGAATCAGAAAAAGATGGGAGAGCAACATCCGTAAGAAAATGTTGGCCGCGATGCCTGTGACAAAGGTCCCACCCTCCTCCTAGACCGGCTTGTGTGATAGAAAGAACACTGCGTCTATCACACAAGCTGGTCTAGGAGGGGGGTCGGGACCTTTGTCACAGGCAGTGCGGCCAAACTTTTCACACTGAACTCCGTGCCTGCTGTCTGTGTGTGAGAGGCGGAGGGAGAGGAGCACTGCAGCCGCCTACAGCCACGGCTTTGCTCAAATCGGCCCCAGGGCGGGGCAGCCTACCAGGAAATGTCCCAGTATCCTGGTAGGCCAGTCTGGCCCTGGGCAGAGGTTATGCATACACAGCTCTTGGGGGCCAAGCAGGCTCTGCATTGGCAAATAATAAAATGTACCTAAACCATATAATTCACTATTTTAAGCGAAAAAAGACCCCCAAGAGCTACTAGGTGTCCAGTATGGACCACAATATGCTGTACCTTGTATGAATAAACCTGCCTGGTCTCTACCTTTGAATATACGACCTACAAAAAATGCTTATAAATTATGCAATGCGATGTTGATTTCTAGATTTTAAGGCTGCATTCACACAGGTATACTATAGCATACACCCTTGTGAGGGATGTGGTTGCCCACAAAGGGATACACAGAGGTTCTATGTACCCACACTCAAACACCTATCAAACTAGGAGATGCAGTTGTGTCTGTGCAGCTGCTGGGCCCCAATTGAAATGAATCGGACTGTCTGCATTGGGATGCAGAGTCTATTTACGTATGGTTTAGATTTTGGGCAGGCCTCAAATTTTGTTTATATTTCATGTCAGAAGTTTACAAACACTTTACATTTTTTAATGCCAGCTCTTTTGTTTACATTCTGTTGTCAGTGAGGAATCCTTCGCTGGCAGCAGGAATTATTATACAGGATCTATATAGCGTCAACAGTTTGCACAGCGTTTACAACATGAGGGCAGACAGTACAGTTACAACACAATTCAAGACAGGAGGAATCAGTGGGCCCTGCTTGTAAGCGCTTACAATCTAGAAGGGAGGGTTAAACGAAACAAAAGGTAATAACTGCAGGGGATGAGCTGATGGAGAAAATAAAAATACAGTTGTTAGGTGTGGGTAGGATAGGCTTCTCTGAAGAGGAGGGTTTTCAGGGATCATCTAAAAGCTAATAGAGTAGGAGATAATCAGATAGATTGGGGTAAGGAGTTCCATAGGATTGGAGAGGCTCTGGAAAAGTCCTGAAGGCGATCATGGGAGGAGATGACGAGGGAGCTAGAGAGCAGGAGGTCTTGAGAGGAACGAAGAGAACAATTAGGTTAATATTTTAAGACTAGGCTAGTGATGTAGCTGGCGCTAAACTGTGGGTGGCTTTGTGAGTAATTGAATGGGGGGAAAGAACTGCGCTAAACCCAAATTTATAAATCAAAAGACAAGCAGCTGACACTCAAACAAACAAATTCAAACGGAATGGTGAAAAAAAAATGTAGCTCTAGTGCAGAGGTGGGCAAACTACGGCCCGCGGGCCGTATACGGCCCGGCGGACCTTTTAATCCGGCCCCCGGGCGGATCGCTAGAAATTTGAATTTGAAGTCTGAATTTGCAGCCGAAAGAATTGCGGGTGTTAGCCGCACCTCTTTCCCACCCCCCCGCTGGTGCAGCCGAAGAAACCCGTGGGTGTTAGCCGCGCCTCCTTTCCCGCCCCCCACTGATTCAGCCGAAGAAGCCATTGGAGCTGGCCACACTTCCTTTCCCACCCCCCGCTGACGGCATTCCCAGCCGCCCGTCACCACGTGGAGTGAGTGTCCCCGAATTCAAAAAAGTTTCCCAATTCCCGCCAAGTAATGACCCGGTCCCGACTCCTCACCTCACACTGTGCACACTGCACAGGCTGCTGTAGGAGACCCGAGACGGCCGAGGACTGCAGGCAGCAAAACACTGACAGGACAGAGATTTCATCATCATCATCAGGTACTTGCTTGTGGGGATGCTGGCAGCAATTGATGGCACACTGGCAGCAATTGATGGCACACTGGTGGCACACTGACAGCAATTGATGGCACACTGGCAGCAATTGATGGCACACTGGCAGCAATTGATGGCACACTGGCACCAATTGATGGCACACTAGCAGCAATTGATGGCACACTGGTGGCACACTGGCAGCAATTGATGGCACACTGGTGGCACACTGACAGCAATTGATGGCACACTGGCAGCAATTGGTGGCACACTGACAGCAATTGATGGCACACTGGCAGCAATTGATGGCACACTGGCAGCAATTGATGGCACACTGGTGGCACACTGACAGCAATTGATGGCACACTGGCAGCAATTGATGGCACACTGGTGGCACACTGGCAGCAATTGATGGCACACTGGCAGCAATTGATGGCACACTGGCAGCAATTGATGGCACACTGGCAGCAATTGATGGCACACTGGTTTATGTATGTCTTAGTGATTGATTAACATCACAACTTCATTGATTTGAAATTGATACCCTTATTTTTTGTATGATTTTTGCTTTTGCTCATCACTGCCACACACATGCAGCCATGCATTGCAGGTGTGTGGCAGTAATGAGCAAAACTAAAAATCATACAAAAAAAAAGCTATCAATGAAGTTGTGATGTGAATCAATCACTAAGACAATAAGACATACATAAACCATAATTTATGACACGGCATACATTGTCGTTTGGCAGGACTTTATGGGGACAATGTCTGCAGTCTCTGATCCTCTCTGGTATCATGTGCCAGGTCTCTGATCCTCTCTGGTATCATGTCCGCAGTCTCTGATCCTCTCTGGAAATTTTCACTAATATGAGTCACAAATAGTGAAAAATGTTCATTGTTTTGGGAAATTTTGTTTAATAAATTAAAAAAAAATTCTTGTAAGGCAACCTCACTTTTTCATTGTTTAACTATAACAAGTACTCGTACCAGTTGTCCAACAATGATATTTACTGCTTTTTATAAAGAAATACAATTGATTTTATGCAGTATTGAGTTTAGCCTTTTGGCCCAAAATATTTTTAGTTTCTCATGTGGCCCCATCGAAAAAATAATTGCCCACCCCTGCTCTAGTGCTACGAATGAATGAGGATTACTCCTAAATAAAAAGGGCAAACTCAAGTATACAATGAAAAACCTTAGTGAATAAACACCAAGGATGAATGGTGAGACAACATATGTAAAAAACACACTGTGGATATTAAAGTCCCAAATATAAATGTGAACTCCCAATAACGTGCAAGTGAGGTATAGAACACAGTCCACACAAACTGTAGAAAGCAAATGAAACTTCTTCCTGTTGGAGTGACACCAAATGATAAAAAATGAGGAAGAGTTGCCTAGGATAAATTAGTGAGGTACTCTTACCGGCTCTGGTGGACACGCATGTCTTTCAACAGTGGGTCATATGGGCTTAAGATCCTGGATGTTCTGGATCCTCTATGGAGCAGGGAGGACGGTGCGGATGAAGTGGGATGTAAAATCCCCAGATCCTAACTGCCGAATGAACGTCCTTTTGGGTCAAATCACACTGGATGTGCGCCGGGATAGTTCCTCATAGACGGGCCATGGTGGCGGTAGGTGCTCAGCGTCCTCTCTGTGGACGCCGAGCACCTACCACCACCATGGACCGTCTATTGGGGACTATCCCGGCGCACATCCAGTGTGATTTGACCCCGAAAGGATGTTCATTATATCATTATATCTGTGGATTCGGCAGTTGGGATCTGGGGATTTTACATCCAACTTCATCCAGACCGTCCTTCCTGCTCCATAGAGGATCCAGAACATCCAGGATCTTAAGCCTATATGACACACTGTTGAAAGACATGTGTGTCCACCACAACCGGTAAGAGGCAACTCAGGCAACTCTTCCTCATTTTTTATCATTTGGTGTCACTCCAACAGGAAGAAGTTTCATTTGCTTTCTCCCGTTTGTGTGGACTGTGTTCGATACCTCACTTGCATGTTATTGGGAGTTCACATTTATATTTGGGACTTTAATATTCACAGTGTGTTGTCTCACCATTTATCCTTGGTGTTTGTAAGTAATTGTTAGTATTTTGAATTCAAATCATTGGGTTTTTTTTTTTTTGGGGGGGGGGGGGATAATCGATAATGCTTTTGATAAGACAATTTTGTCTAGTTTTTTTCCTGCAATGTATGGTTGTTTATTATGTAAATGATGTAACATAAAGTATAATGTTGTATGGAATGTTGTTAATAATAATAAATAAAGAAAAAAAATGTGATTATAGAAAAATAAATCGTTGGGTGACCGGAAGCTAGTGGAGGGATTGACAGAGAGGAGTAGCAGATACTGAGTGGTTGGTATGGTGGATAAGTCTGGCAGCAGCATTCATGATGGATTGAAGAGAGGATAGACTATGTAGAGGTAAGCCAATGAGAAGAGAGTTGCAGTAGTCGAGGCGAGAGATGAACAGGGAGTATATTAAGAGCTTTGATGTGTCATTGGTTAGAAAGGGGCGTATTTTGGAGATGTTACAGAGGTTGAGGCGGCAAGATTTGGACAGTGATTGGACGTGGGACTTAAAGGGGAGTTCAGAGTCCAGGACTACACCTAGGACCTTGGCAAGCGGGGATGGGCTTATAGTTGTGCCAACAAGTTTGACAGAAAGATCAGGGGAAGGGGCACATGGGGGAGGAATAATTATAAGTTTGGTTTTGGATAGATTGAGTTTGAGGAAATGGTGTGACATCCAGACTGATATATCTGTTAGTAAATTAGTGATACGTGAGGGGATGGAGGGAGTGAGTTGAGGGGTAGAGAAATAGATTTGGGTGTCTTCAGCATAGAGATGATATTGGAAGCCATGGAAGGCTGACCCAGGGAGGAGGTGTACATTGAAAATAGGAGAGGTACAAGAAAATAACCTTGGGAATAGAGAAAGGAAGAGGAGAGTAGAAAGTAGAATTGTAAGCAACTCTAAAGGTGCAGTTGGATAAGTAGTAAGAGTACAGTCATGAAGACCAAAAGCGTGTAGTTTTTTTGAGGAGGAGGGGTGGTCAACCATATCAAAGGCAGCAGAAAGGTCCAGGAGTAGAAGTACAGAATAGTGTCCGTAGGTTTTGGCCAGTTTTAGGAGAACAGTTTCTGTGGAGTGTTGAAGACAAAATCCAGACTGAAGGGGATCAAGAAGGCTATTCTCAGCAGAGTGGTTGCTTGGTCGGTTGTATGCCGGATGTTCAAGGAGTTTGGATAAAAAGGGAAGCAAGGAGATGGGGCATAGGTTGTTAAAATTGGACGGGTCCAGTGAGGGATTTTTAAGTATGGGGCTGACTAGTGCATGTTTTGGAGAGTTGGGGAAGATGCCAGAAGAGAAGGAGAGATTAAAGATATGGGTTAGAGAGTGTAGAATAGAGTCAGAGGGTGAACATAGCTGGATGTTAGCAAGTAGTTTAGCAACCTTGTCCATAGTAGGAGGGTTCAAATAGGGAATTAATGATAGTACCTGTGGGCATGAAGTGTAAAGCATGGAGCGTATCTGAACAGCAGGGATCTCCTTGCAAATTGTATCAATCTTCTGTTTTAAGTGATTGGCGATCTCCTAGGCAGTGAATGAGTTAGTGGGTGAGGGCAGTGGAGAATGAAGTAGAGAGTTTAAGGTAGAGAAGAGTTGATGGGGATGGGATTATAAGTTGTTAATGAGGGTGATAAAAAATAGGTCTGCTTGGCAGTGAGGTGGCTGGAATTGTATTTTTGGAGGGCAGATTTATATTGGTTGAAATCTATTTGAGAACTTGATCTTACTCCACAGGAGCTCATGAGCACAGCTATTTTTTTTCAGACGTCTAGTGTCATCTGTTTGTCAAGGTTGAATGGGTCGGGCCTGATTCTGTGTGGCCAGGGCCAGTGTGTCCAGTGAGGCTAGAAGTGAAGCATTGTAGACAGAATTGGCTAGGTCTGTGCAGGATAGGGGTGAGATTTTGTCATAGAGGTGGTCGTTAGCAGAGTAGAGAAGAGAAGGGTTGAGATGAAGTAGGTAGCTACGGGTAACTGTTAGGCGGTTGGAGGGAGAGGAGGGGTAGGAGAGGAAGAGAGTGAAACTAATAAGGTAGTGATCAGAGAGAGAAAATGGATAGTTGGAGAGTGCATAGGTGGGAGAAAACGAGGTCAAGTGTATGGCCTTCAGGCCCCGTACACACGGCCGAGGAACTCGACGTGCCAAACACATCGAGTTCCTCGGCCAGTTCAGCCCTGAAGCCGCCGAGGAGCTCGGCGGGCCGAGAGCTCCCATAGAACAACGAGGAAATAGAGAACATGTTCTCTATTTCCTCGCCGAGGTCCTCGTCGGCTTCCTCGGCCGAAAGTGTACACACGGCCGGGTTTCTCGGCAGAATTCAGCCAGAAACTCGGTCGGAAGCTGAATTCTGCCGAGGAAACTGGTCGTGTGTACGGGGCCTCAGAGTGAGTTGAAGCATGTATCCATTGCTTCAGATCAAAGGAGGAGGTTAGATCGAGAAATTATGAAGTGGCAGGCGTGTTACTATGCATATGGATGTTGAAGTAATCGAGAATGACTGTGGGGATTTCAGAAGAGAGAAAGTTGGGTAGCATGGGTCTTGGTTGTTAGGATGCCGGCAGGTGCTGGCTCTTAACAGCTGATGCAAAACTGGATGCCTTGTCTGTTTACATCCATTTAGGTCTGTTTTTTTCTTTATCTTCTTTCCTCTCTTTCCTTCTTTTCCTTTTCTTTCTTTCATAACTCTATAATTTATATTTCTGGAGATGCAACTAGTACAAAATATACAAGTATTGTTTAAATATGATACAACCCAAGAGTTATTCTATGATGCTTAGTTTTTGCATTCTTTTTTCTTTTGAAATAAGAAATAAAAATGGAATAAACCGGGTCTGCATCTGTTTTTTTAATGGAGCAAAAGAAGAGACTTGTTCAACAAAAACAACCTGAACAGACGTGGATGATTATCTGTTCACATCTGTTTGTCCAAAGGAATGCCTTGCTGGCCGTTTTTCATTTGTCAACGGATGGATGAAAAGCGGACAGATGGAATGTCCATGTGAAAAGGGCCTTAGCAGTACAGGAGAAGAGCCTATATAACTGTAAAAGACTGAAGTTCAGCATTTATGTTACCATAAATGAAAAGTAATTTTTCTACCAGAACAGAATTAAAAAGGGGGCCTGGAATGGAGAGACACAGAAATAAAAGTAATGGAGGGCCGGGTGGGACAGGGTGGAGAGGAGATATTTAATAGAAATTGTGACACACACAAGCACATGAGTAGCAAGACTCAATAGTGATTTTTTTGTGTGTCAAGTAAGTCTGCACAGCGAACATCTTAGTGGATTAGGGACAGGTAAGTGTGTAGCTTGTCGGGGATCCTAGGGAGAACATTGGAATCCACTAAAGTTAAGAACACCCTTCCTTTACTCTACATGACTTACTTCAAAATGTATCAGCAATGTTGAAAAAAGTAATTTGTGTATTTTAATGGATTTTGGAAAAATGGATATATTAGGCTTACTGTGGAGGCAAAATGAGGCAATACCGCCCCTAAATGAACTATGCTTTCCCTCCCTATTGTCTCAATTATTTTTAATGTAGTGATTCTTCCATAGTAAAGTTGCCAATTAAAGATACAATTTCCCTTCTACCAGTCAATGGCTCATGACAATGACAATGCCAGGACGTTAGCCTACTGAATGAGGCATGAGAGGGTAACATTTAGCACAATTATACCAACATATTCCACAATTCAAGTTCAACTTATAGTAGTAATAGTGGGCAAAACTTAAAAGGATATTAAATCCATATTTTTTTTTGCTTTTCAAGATACTGAGGGCTTCACTTTTATTGTCTTCTGCTATTTCAGAAATGTATAGCTTTCTATCCTCTCTTTTCATGTGCTCCCTTGACTTTGGGCCCCTGATTGCCTTTGTAAGGAGGCTTCTTGGCATGCAGGGTCCTACAATGACCCACTGGAGTTACACTTTCATGTGTGCCCCCAAGAATAGGCCTAAAGCCCTATATGAAGGTGCTGCTTGTGCAAACACGCACAGACAGCTAGAGAAGACAGCAAACAAAAAGTACATTCACCCTATTCCATAAACGGCAGACACACTTCTCTTCATTCTTCAAAAGAAGTCTTTTACAGTGGCTCCTGAGGCTGTCTTTTTGTACTGCCTGTGCATGCCTGGCAGCATCCTTACATCGGCTAATGGGGCACATATGAGCAGGGGCATTGATGGCACATGTGGTCCCAAGTACAAATATCACGTGACTTTGATTTACAGTGTGCCCTTTTCAACCACAATGTGGGGGAGCAGCATACAGGCAACTGATGGATGAGACTGTTAAGCCCTGTACACACGGGCAAGAATCTTGTCAGGAAAAAAACGTTGTTTTCCCTGACGATATTCTTTGCAAGAATCTCTTGCCGCCCGAGTGTACAGACTATCGTTTCAAAAGAACCACAGTTCTTTTGAAAGGAAATAACGCAGTAACGTCATTGCATACGACGAGCATGTGCTCGTCACATTCGATGCCATCGCCACCAACCTTGGCCGTGAAAGCTACCGCGCATGCGTCAAAGTCATTTCGAGCATGAGCGGGTTTCCACGGCGACAAGCAAGTATACACACTATCGGGTTTCTCGTCGGGAAACAGGCCGACAAGAATCTTGATGAGAAAAAAGAGAGCAGGTTCTATTCTGTCCAGATTTCCTGACGAGAAACCTGAAAGCCTCGTACACACGAACGGTTTTCTCGGCAAGAAGCAGTTTTCTTGCTGGTTTTTGCCGAGAAAACCAGTCGTGTGTACGAGGCTTAAGACTCATTTATTTATTTTTGTAGGAATTCTGTATTGTACTGTTAGGATGTGTGACTAAAAAAGGGAAGGCCTTAGTACTGCTTTAACAATATAAGTTGGGGTAATAAAAGGGGAAGGAAAGAGGGGTTAAAGTTATCTTTTCAAAATCTCCCTAATACCTCCATATAGATTGTCTGCTCTTACCCATTGCTTTGCAGAATACCATTTGTCTGCAAAACTACAGAATTATCGAGTGAATCATAAATAAATCTAATGACCAGAATATGAAGTAAGCTTTGCTAGTTTCACAAAACTTGAAGAATAAAATACTCAAGCCTCACAAATGTTCGTTATAGGACCCACCGCTCTTCATGATCTGAGTAAAAGCTTTTATGTATTTTGCCTTAAAGTTTATATAGCCAGTGAATTAATTTGTTTAATGACTATATTTTTAGCATGATCTACAGTATTCCCATGCAGTACTCTTTATTACTAACATATGAGTGTCTAGAGAATCAAAATAAAGATAAAAGGGAATAAGAGGGACGGGAGTAATAAAATCAAGATGGTGTTCAAGCTGCAATTTTAATGAAATCCATGCATATCTGAAAAACACACATAAAGAACACAGACTCGTAGGTGGTAAAACCCTTTATTCAGAGACCAGAGTGAGCATAGATTGAAAAAAAGAGGGGCCTTACAACCGTATTGTACAGGAGGTATTGCTGTCACACCTGTACCAGCTCTGACAGCATTACAGGATTTCCTGTACACAGAGACAAACTAGGTCATAAGACTCCACACGTGCTTCATTTCCCTGAATATAGCACCAATAAGAAAACACTAATTAACCCTTGCACTTCCAGCATGTTGTATCAGGCTTGGTAGTCTTTGTGCACACATTTTCAATGGAAGTGCAGAAAAGTGTTTTTTGAGACTTCATCATCTAAATTGTAAATTACACAATTCTCTCAAAGTAAAAAGTAAAAAAAACACAATGGTCCCTGTCAGCGGGCTCTTCTTGTTTCCCTGGAGTCTGATGGAAACTAAGGGGGCGATTTACTAAAACTGGGGATCAACAGAAGTTGGTACAGCTATGCATAGTAACCAATCAGCTTCCACTTTCAACTTGTTCAATTAAGCATTGACAATAAAACCTAGAAGCTGATTAGAGACCATGCTCTTCTGCACCAGATTCTGTGTGCACCAGTTTTAGTAAATCCACTTGTAGAAGATTAAACTTGTGGCTTATATCTGCATTAGCATTACCGTACTTTTATTCCTGCAGATTCACTTTTATTTAGAGTTTAGTTTCTCATAATTATCGAGTATTAACTTTAGGTCTTCATGAAATAGCTAAACAACTTCTATATTTGGGCAACCTATATTTGGCAAGTGGTTTACCAAAAAGCTCTAGATAAAATGCTGAAGACATTTCATTGTAAGGAGATTTGTAGAAAGATTTTATTTCTGTAATGCTTGAAACTTAAGGAACATTCAACCTGCACAAACTCTTCTGTCATTGGAACTATTCCAAATCTGGATATAAAGAGAACATTTACATGGTATTTCCTTTCTTGAAGTTCCATTTTCTGATTGATGTTGACCACTATATCATAATATTTTGTATATAAAGTGCTTCCTAATCAGCCAACTATTTTCTTCTTATGTGTACCTTCTTAGCACTCTATTGAATTTGCTAAGAATCCCCTCACCTACCTCGTTAACCTACAGTGCAGGTTGCCATTTTGTGGATTGAACCCAAATCTGAGAAAGCTGTGATGTGACTGACAAAAGAAAATCACAGGTATTAATTTACTAAAGGCAAATAGACTGCACTTTTTAAAGTGCTGTTCCTCCAGAGCTTAGTAAATGAGGGGAAGCTCTGCTGACGTCCATCATCCTATAATGTACATGCAAAAAAGCAGGTTTTTTTCCTTGCATTTCCGTGATTGGGTATTCTTTGCAGAGTGGAGCTTTATCTAATTTACTGAGCTCTGAAGCATCTGCACGTGAAAAGTGCACAGTCTATTTGCTTTTGGTAAATTGACCCCATAATGTGCAATACCTAGATGTTGACTAATTTATTGTAAAATTGATGCATGTGATAAGTGCACTTTAGTCATACACAACTGTACATACAGTTGCAGATCATAAAATATAAGGTTGCAGTGGTTCTCTCTATGTAAGTAGTATATAAACTAGTAATGTTCTAAATGTCCTAAGGTATTCTTGGGGACTGGTCGTAAATGTTTTCTGCAGGCTCTAATGAGAGCAAATGTTTCAGCTTTCTTATATTTTATTTGATAGACAGTGACCCCAGAGTGCATTTTTAAGAGTATGTTTCCATCATTTTGGTCTAAAGCATATAGGCATATAGAATGTGTAGGCTATCCCTGGATGATTCTGTATAGAATAAAATTTGTGGGGAAATTTACTAGGGCAAAACTCAAGTGCTGGTAAACATTTCAATAAACTTGATGCTGTGTGTATATCTGAATTTACAGTATACATACATGTAACATCATATATACACACAATTTATTGACACCTCTCATACCCTTTAAAAGCAGAGTTTGCCAATGGGCAGAATAAACCTGCGGGAACCAATATTAAAATGACACTGTTCTTCAAACATCTAGGGACCCTGAGATATTCAAGACCAGAAGGATAAAAGCTATTAAAAATATAGACATTTCTTATGCAAGGCTGAGTTGAATGTACAAGTTAGGTCATTTTAAAATCCAGTAAAAGGTATGAGAGGGGCTTTGATGGACTAGGCAAAATAACAATCTGCAGGGTAAGTCATACCCCTTCATTATATTCTGAGACCACAGTGCATGTGGCTGAGGTACAACTCTTGCCTGTTTTGTTAATTGTAGGGGTGCTGTTAGTTTACTGGGGTTTGAGAGACACTCGACGGCTCACGGTCTTGTACAAAACACCTTTGAGTAGAGAAGCATAATCAGGAACACGGAATAGGCTCCTCTCATTTATGGCAATCTTGGAATCAGCAGGAGCACCCGTTAGCAGTATTCTTAGATTGTCCTCGTGAGGTCGGTTTCCTATTGCCAGAATCGAAACCTCAAGGCCAGCTGCCCGGGCATCTCTTACAGCCTGTAGAAGTGTTCCCTCTGATTGTGTGTTTCCATCGGAGAAGAGCAACACCTTCTTAGATGACCCTGGTTCACCAACTTCACGATATAGTTCTGTGACTGAACGCAATGCTGCTCCCACATCTGTGCCTCCATTTATAAACTTCATACTGTCTATTCCAATCACTGCTTCTGTATAGTTGGAAACAAATTGCAGCTCAACCTTCTGATCAGTACGCCCACTGTACTGTAACACAGATAGTCTCACAGAGTCAAATGCAGGACTTTTAGCCTCTAGGAAACGTTGTGCCAGTCGCTTCACAAAGCTTTTGCTTATTTCAAAGTTTCGGCTGCCAACACTTGCAGAGCTGTCCACAAGTAGAGTGATGTCGGCAGGAACATCAAATGATACTGAAGAGAAAAAAAAAATGACAGCTTGTCATTCATGTGTATAATTTCATCTATAAGTAAATTTACAAAAATGAGAAAAGTCTATTTTTTTTTTGGTAGCTGACAATAAAACATGTTCGCTGGTAACCTTTACCAGTTTTTGAAGGACCAGTTTTCCTGTTTCTTTGCTCAGCTGAAGCAGATGTTTTGCCTAACTGCCATCAATTACTCTTAACTAAAAGCCTCAGAAATGTAAATGTTTTATTTGTTCATATTTCCCTAGTTTCAACATTGTACACACTCTGATAATAGAGGTCCTACAAATAGCAGTAAATGTGCTGGCTTTAAATGAATACTAAAATCAATAGTCTATTTCTGGACCATTTATTAGTCTGGCGTGCCTCTGAATGTGTTTCCTACAGAAGCCAAAACATGGTCTACACACATGGAAGAGCTGCCTACTGAATAACTTCTAAAATTAGCCCATTTTGGGATATTTGTTCCACTTAGGGTAATGTAGCACTCCACTGATCAATTTCCTTACCTAAGATTCCATATGTCCTTAAAGGGTCACTAAAGGAAACATTTTTTTTTTTGTTGCTGAAATGACTGTTTACAGGGTATAGAGACACAACAGTTAACTGATTGCTTTTAAAAAATGATTAAAAATAGATAAAAACCAATCATATAATGTACCTGCAGTTTAGTTTTGTTTTTGCTGTTGTTTCCTGGTTCTCTGATGTACAGAGCCAGAGAGCCAATAGAGGGCAGTGAAGGTTTTGCAAAACGAAACTGGATTGGTGCTGAGGGATTTTAGACACACAGTAATCACACCTCCTTGATTAGTCACCACAGTGAGAAATCTCCCAGTACTGTGGTGATCAGGAAACAGACAACCAGGAAGTGTCCAGAACAGAGAGGAATTACAGCAACATCAAAGCAAAAACGAACAATGAGGACATGAAACCAGGACTGCAGTAAGGTAAAGGAAGCTATTTAGCTAAAAAAAAAAATTCCTTTAGTGACCCTTTAATGGTTTTGCTCACTTGTAATAGATATGCCAAGTTTTTATGGACAATAAGGGTGGAGACATAGGTGTGCGCAGCCTATTGCATTAGGGTGTGCACCTCAAAGCTCAAACACACACATGCGCAGTAAAGCAGTGGACGGTGTCAGTAGAGCAGTGGACGGTGTCAGTAGGGACGAGATTGGTGTCAGTAGTTTTTTTTTATCATTATTTTATTTTGATGTCATTTAAAACATTTTTTTTATAATTATTATTATTTTTTATAATTTGTTAGAAGCCCCATTGAGGGGCTTTGATGAAATAGCAGAGAAAGGGACTGAGGACAGATTCTCCAGTGCTTTTCTCTATCACGGGGGGGGGGGGGGGGCGGGGTAGGTGATATTCGGCAAGGGAAATCTGAATCACACAGGGTGATTAGGGTGTGCCCAGGACACCCTGTGCGCACACCTATGGCTACCAGCTATACTCATTTGTGGGCATTTTCCTGCTTCTAGATTTTTCATCTATTTTTAAAATATGAAGTCTGCAGCAGGAGGAGTAAAATATCTCTGCTTTGCAACTTGAAAGCTACAATGTAGTGTAGATGGGAAAATGCTGATAATTAACTTCCCTGGCGGCAATCCTGAGTATGGCTCAGGGTTAAATTTCAGTACCATTAGCGGCAACCCCAAGCCACACTCGGGATTGCATCTCAGGATCCTGGTCCAGGTTAATTACCTTGTCCCCAGGATCCTGCGATGTCCCCCCTCTGTGTCTGTGGACTGTGTCCTCTGCCCGATGCCCTGTGTGCCAGTGTTCTGTCAATTTCTCCAACCCGTCAGAAACTCCAACCACTTAAATTCTGGCTTATTTAAAACAGCAGTAGTTGGAGTTTTTGATGAATTGATGGTTGGACACAGTACTGGCAACTGAATAGAGTCCGGTGCAGGATAATATGAGCAGAGATTCTTACTCTGCACCGTTACTAGCCAACAAAATGGCCGCCTCTGAGGCGGCGACAACTTTGTCCTCATTAGCCACTGTGCTGTCAAAACAGCTCAATCTTCCTATACCATGGTGACGTGGTTGGAGAAATTGAAAGAACACTGCACTCCGTTCCCTGCGAACGTCGTGACGAATGAGGGCTGAGCCCGGTGGCAAATTCAAAAGTACGAAATTCAAAACACATACAGTACACTGTAATCTTACAGATTACAGTGTACTGTACACTGTTCTTTCTGCCTGGAAACTTAAGATTGTCCATGGGAACCAAAAAGTGTCCCTTTATGTCAAAAGCAGTTTTAGACCAGCTAGAAAACAGTGATAGTAAATTAGAACACTTGCAGAATTGAGTGATAGTGAATCGTTGGGAAATTCACATTATTATTATTTTATTATTTTTCATAAATATTAATAATAAATTTTTGAATTATAATTTTATAATTTCTTGTTTCAAACTTTATCATACCCGGGATGTCTACCAGACTCTTGTTTGGACAGATTTAAGTGTGTTAATACTAAAAATTACAGGCCTACACTATAAAACGCCAAATTTCTATGCAAAACAGTGTACCGCTTTGAGATTAAAAAATCTGACATAATCATACCGCCTGGGAGGGTTGGGAAATGGGATTTAAAAGACATCCGCCTATATACTGTAATTTGGATGAGCTTACCCTTTAACAAAGATCAGAACATTATAACAGAATTCTTCATAATAATATATAATGCAAATTTAGTCGTTATGTTTCTCTTTTTTTTTTTTGTGAAAAGCCCTTTCTAGGACATGTATGTCTCTTGTACAAAAGATAGTGCAGCGCTAATAGCAAGTCCATATAAAAATCATCCACGTGATCTTTAAAATGTAACTGTAGGTAAAAAAACATGCGGGTGATGAGCGTGGATTGTAGTAAGACACCTTCACCAGTGACAGAAATGGCCGCTCACCTCACAGGATAGACCCTCTGTTAGATAGGGTCAAACACGCTTTCCCATGAGGGTAAAATCCAGGCATAAGCTCCAACATGGACCAAGCAATCGGATTCCCAAATGATACCAATGGAAGGTAAGTTCAATCATGTAAAAGAAGGACAAACCATAGTGCTCTCCGCAATACCAGTATAAGATTTTAATATAAAATATAAAAACCTCACAAACAAAGGCACTAGAGCCAGTGCCAGGCGAGTCAACAAGATGTGAAACACAGTAGAACGGCTGCGGGTGACGTCACATCCTTCCCCACCGAACGTTGCGTCCCACCAGACATCCGCTGAAAAAGTCCCGCCCCAAGAGACGCAACGTTCGGTATTGCGGAGAGCACTATGGTTTGTCCTTCTTTTACATGATTGAACTTACCTTCCATTGGTATCATTTGGGAATCCGATTTCTTGGTCCATGATGGTGGATGACTTTTATATGGACTTGCTATTAGCGCTGCACTATCTTTTGTACATTTATCACAGGAATTTTTTGAATTGACTCCTAGTGTTCAGCTGCTTGTCATTTATGTATTTATTGCGCTGATTTGTTTTCTGTTTACATGTATGTCTCTTATTTTTATGCTGCAAAAAAATTAGTTTCCAAAAGCTATCTGATGTCCTGTCTCTGAGACAGGAAGTGATACAATGATTCATCATAGGTATAATAAAGAGGTCCATAAAAGAAGATGAAACAAAAAGCGGCTTAATTATTTGCAATTATCTGTAAATGAACAGTATGGGCCAGATTCAGAGAGAAATGCCTATCTTTAGGCGGGCGTAGCGTATCTCATATACGCTACGCCGCCGTAACTTTGAGAGGCAAGTCCCGTATTCAGAAAGAACTTGCGCCCGAAGTTACGGCGGCGTAGCGTATATGGGCCGGCGTAAACCCGCCTAATTCAAAATAGGCTGGTAGGGGGCGTTTTGTATGGTAATTAATCGTGACCCCACGTAATTGACGCTCCTTACGAACGGCGCATGCGCCGTCCGTGAAAGTATCCCAGTGCGCATGCTCCAAATCACGCCTAAATGCTTTAGACGTGAACGTAACTTACGCACAGCCCTATTCGCGTACGACTTACGCAAACAACGTAAACAACGCAAAATTCGCCGCTGTCCCGACGTCCATACTTAACATTGGCTGCGCCTCATATAGCAGGGGTAACTTTACGCCAAAAAAAGCCTTACGTAAACGACGTAAATCAATGCGCCGGGCGCACATACGTTTCTGAATCGGCTTATCTAGCTCATTTACATATTCTACGTGGAAATCAACAAAAGCGCCACCTAGCGGCCAGCGTAAATACGACGGCGTAGGAGAATTACGCCGCTCGTATCTAGGCAACAGTGAGGCGTATCTGATTCTATGAATCAGGCGCAGAGATGCGACGCCTCACACTCAGAGTTACGACGGCGTATCTGGAGATACGCCGTCGTAACTCCTTTCTGAATCCGGGCCTATGTATCTACAAGCTAAAACATCATGCATAATAGATGGAACAAGCACTATACTTACTGGCACAAGTGTAATCAGGACACTTCTTATCTGCAAGGGAAAAAATAAATAACTTACATCATAAGAAGTAAATTTAAAGGGCAAAAAAATATATGTATAAACTAAAAGTATCCTTAGCAACACAAATCTTACTAAAATACATTTCTTAGAAAAAGAGTGTTACCTTTACAAATATGAGCAGTCAAATTGTGCAGGAAGCCATCATCAAGCAGTTCCGTATAGCTGGCCTTCTGTAGAGACAGTCCTGGGGTTTTTGATGCTCCTCCACATGCAATCTCACCCAGCTGATCAGGGTTTGCAGCAGACTGGAAGATGTCCCCAACTCCCAAAGACACAACCTATGCAAGATACAAGAAATGTGAGCTTTAATGTATTAATGCATGGTCAGAATTGTAATGACCACATATATCTACTCACCGGAGCAACCTCGCACAATGTGTTCAGTGGTGTCTTGTCCCTCAGGATATCAGAGTGGCCATCTGTCAAAACAAGTGCTACTCTCTTGTCTGATGCAAACTTCTTTAGTAGGTTATCTTTAGTGAAAGCAAGTGCCTCTCCAGTCCAGGTACCACCGGCTATCCAGCCCAATTTCTTAATCGCCCTGCAAATAGAAATGATGCAAAGTTTTTGCAATATGAAATATCATTCCTGCTTCCTATGATAGCAGAAAAATAAAATATTTGGCTTAAATTCGAACTGGAATTTTTTATTTTTTTTGCATTAAAGTGTTTGTTACCCCAACATTTCATATTAATTATATGTGTCTGAAGTACCATACATTTATGTTAAAAAGTATCTTGTTCCCTTTGCATTCCTTCCTTTATGTGAAATACATGGTGATCCTACCAGTACCCCTGGTTTACTATTTAAACTGACAACGCTAGGCATGGAAGCACATCCATTCCAGTGTGGTCAGTTTTCTGGCTGTGCTGCACTCCTGCAGTCCTGCCTGCACTCCATTGGGCGCTGATACCCCCACCCCGTACATTCTTTCACTGGAAAAATTAGTATGCTGTTTTCTCTGCCTCTTGTTGACACACCCCCATGCAGCCTTCACCCTCACCTTTCCTTATGCAGTTGCATACAGAGGTTATATGATAACTTATATACAAGAAAAAGGTACTTAGAATTATTTTTAAATATAAACACAAATGTTTTGTCTTTCATTTCTATTTTGAACTGAATGGGTTGTTTTACAAGGTAAGGGTTTACATATATTTAAGCAGAAATGTTCACAAGGATATGCCTGTTATTGTCCAGTTTGTAGCCCTGCTAATGTGCTGGGGGGGGGAGCAAACAATCCACCCGCCGCCACCCGGTCGGTAGGGTCACAGATGGCCGGGTCACGGGCCCATCCCCCCAGTCGGTGAGTCACTTACCCCATCTTGAGGGCAGCATGGCAGCGGCGGTGGAGGCTTCTCTGCGGGCTGCTTGCTTGCTGCTCGATTCCCCAACGTGTATCTTTTCCCCCCTCTCCCCCATGCACCGTGCGTCTCCTGTCGGCCAATCCGATCGGCTTTCATTTTAGTCAATCAGGTAATGGGTCTCATGACCCATTTCCTGATTGGCCGGGAGGAGATTCAGTATTACAATAGCAAATATTAATTCGCTATTGTCACACAACTGGATGGGCTCAGAGCGCAGAGCTCTGCGCCCCGAGACCACCCTTTTTTGAAGCCTATTAGAGCGTCTGGCTCTAATCATGTGCTTCAAAACCCCCTCCCCCCATTAGAATCCATGGTCCGGCATCCCTGTATGTAGATCAGGCGGCCCCTAGTGGACAGACCACCACTTTTAGAAACATAGAAAAGTGACAGCAGAAAAAAGGCTAAGTAGTCCATTGAGTGTGCCCATTTTTTTTTATGCAATCTATGTCTGCATTGCCTACACATAACTTAGAGATTTCACTAAAGGTCAGCCCTGTGCCCCTAATCACCTGACTCTTTTATGTTCTCAGGTGAGGACCCTGGGCAAGACTGAACATCTGATATCAGTCTTCAAGTATAGACCTAATCTATGAAGGTTCATTGATTAAAAACCTAAAATAAAAACTCATGCAAACATAGGTAGTATCAGCTCAAAATGCAATTTTGCTATTTCAATTTTTTTTTTCACTCTCACTGACTTAAAGTGGCGTTTCAGCCACAAGATTTTTTATTTTTTTATAAGTCAGCAGCTACAAACACTGTAGCTGCTGACTTTTATTAAGGACACTTACCTGTCCAGGGAGCCCGCAATGTCTGCCCCATTGGCTCGGGTTCAGGTGCCGCCATTGTAACTAAGAGAAACTGGCAGTGGAGCCTGCAGGCGTTACCACTGGTTTCCTACTGTGCATGCGTGAGTTATGCAGCGCTTTCTGATGGCCCGTCGGCTTCTGGGACACACACAGGTCCCAGAAGGCAGCGGGGGAAGTAGGAAATGATTCTGTGGGCGGCCGAGGTAGGAAGGAAGTACACTCAGTACTTTACATAAGGTAAGTAAAAAGAAACAAAAAATATCCAAAAACTAGTGGAGAGGTGGTCATTCCTTTAAGAAGAAGTTGCAAAATAGGGTGGAACTCTGCTTTAATGGAATGGTGAGGGGTCAAGGTAAGTAAGTATGTGCAGCTGGTAGAGATGGTATTAAAGTCATCTTGTTGCTTTATTCTGAATGAGGAAAGCACATGTTCATTTTAGGTAATACAATTATGATTATATTCATTATATACATTTTTTTCATTATAGTGACTAATACAACTTTGAATGTGGAGTTGTATCTAGCTCCACAGCTAGCAGATGGACTTGTAATGTTTAAAGCTTTAAATTTGCTTTTTATTTGGATGTGGAAATTTTTTCCTTAAAGTGTAAGAAAACCCTACTGTTTTCAGCCAAGGAAGCTGCCATCTTTGCCTCTGTTTAATCTACAACTGCCACAATGCTGCACATGTGATCAGTTATGACACCAGCCATTGGATGGCTTGACAGTTTGGTTGAGAGCACAACCAATGGGAGTGTTACATTTCCAGCACGTGCGGTAAATGAAACTGTTTTAGGGATTGGTTTACTTTAAATACTCTTTACGCTTTAAATACTCTTTTGAATATATTGTACATATGTATATTTGTTCCAAGTTGATTGAATGTAAAAAAATGTCACTTACTCTTTCAGCTGCCCAATAGTCTGGATATTGGCATCTCCCATGGCTACAGATTCCTGGGTGTCTCCATGGCTGTACTGCACCACTCCAACTCGGGATTCTCCAGAGTCAAACTGCAAAGTCAAACAATATGATAACTCTCTACTAAACTGTGAATGTAACTGTACTAAACTAAAAGCTGTTAGCTATACATTTCTGTACTTTGTCATATTTAGTAAAGAGAATTGTAATAAAATGCAGTTTAGTAATAGTGATATTTATTTGGTAAAACTTGCAGCATGCAAATATTATAAGTGTATATTGATGGTAAAAAAAAAAAAAAAAGAAAAGATACGTGTAAATTGATGACTTATAAAATATCATCTGATGTAATATTTGTAATTATTCTCACCTTGACATGTTCGTCCCTGCTCAAACGATCAATAACCTTTATTATAAATTCTTTTGCTAGCTGGAAATTGGTGTTACCAATACTTTCAGAACTGTCAAGTACGAAAAGTACATCAATAGGACCACATACGCAGTCTATAAAGAAAATGAAAAATGGCACCATGAATAGTGTTCTGTTGCAGTTGAAAGTCTGTAAAGACCTATAGGGGGAGATTTACTAAAACTGGTGCACACAGAATCTGATGCAGCTGTGTTTAGTATCAGCTTCTAGGTTTTCTTGTCAAAGCTTAATTAAACAAGATCAGTGCCGGTTCACACTACAGCGACTTGGGATCTGACTTGTCAGACCTCAAGTCGCCCCAAGTTGCTTGACATCAGAAATACCATGTTAGTCAATGAGAGCCGTCTTATTGTACACTACTGAAATCGCTCCGACTTCAGAAAAGGTTGCTGTACTACTTCAAGGCGACTTCTAGGCAACTTGTACCCATAGATTTCAATGGAAGTTGCCTCCAAAGTCGGATCTCCATCTTAACTGAAGCTACTTTACAGGAAAAGAAAATAGTTTACTCAGGCAAACCCCTCCCTCCCACAGAGCTGATTATTCTGTGATTGGCCACAGCCAAAGTTGCCTATCCTGGAGTTGCGTTGTAAGTTGCTCTAAGTCGCGCTGAAGCCGTGCTGAAGTCGCCTTGCAAAGTCGCGCTGTGTGAACCAGCAGTAATAGTATAAGCTAATTGGTTACTATGCACAGCTGCACCAGATTCTGTGTGCACCAGCTTGAGGCTGGGTTCACACTACTACACTACTTTCATCCTACTTTGCTCTGCTACATTGGTCCTACATTTATCCTACATTGGTCCTACATCCATCCTACTTTCATGAACAGGATACTACTTTGGTCCGACTTCAATGATATTCAATGGGCCTGAAGTAGGATCAATGTAGGACCAAAAGTAGTACAGGGAGCATTTTCAAAGTCGGACCGACTTGTGTAGGACGCTACAAGACGCTCTCATAGGGAAACATTGAACACAGAGCAAAGTAGGATGAAAGTAGTGTAGTAGTGTGAACCCAGCCTTAGAAGGTCTTCCCCATAGTGTTTCATGCATCTGTTGCAAGATCAGACAGCACACGGATAAGCTTTATTCAGTAAACTGTGGTATTCTGAAGAATAAAATCCAATACAACATTATTTATTCAGGATAAATGTAGAAGAAACTTTCATGGGAGAGCCAATTGCTTTGTAGTCTAAAATCTAACATGCTGAGTTGACTGGTCAGTACAGAAAGGGTCCCCTTTGATCTTTAGTTTATTTCAGATAAGGGCTCAAATGTCATATATAGATGACAGCTACACCACATGAGTGAAGAAGCTAAGGGCTAAAAACATTAACAACTACCCTGTTACGGGAAAGAATAACATCAAAGAAAAAGCAAAGAAGATAGGTAGTCATGATTCTGGATACAGTCAGGACACCTATCATATGAGAGTATATATAGGAAAAGGCAAATTGTATGATACACAACATGGGCAGTTGTCATGCCTCAAGAATCAGGACAATTTTTGGGCCCACTGGTACGGGAGGGATAACAAGAGAAGTGGAAACATGCATCAGTGCAAGCCAAAGAGGAAAACATAAGTGTAGGATTAGAAGAAAACAGCACATACTTACCACAGCAAGCTGAAAAACGAAAACAGACAGTTAAAAGCCAATCAAAAACATCATGTCATAAACAAAGCCAACATCAAAGATACGGCTGAGAATGAACAGGCCTGACATCAGACATACAGAGTGCAAACATTACAAAAGAACTCTCTGAAGTGCTGAAGGACAGTTCTTACAGAGCATATAAAACATCACGAGTCAGAGCAGACATGAGAAGAAGGTCATCCAATTACAAATAATCCAATATCAGACCTTTCAATCAAATAAGCTCAGAAAAGACTCCTCAACCAAATATTGTTAAATGTATTACTAACCTCTAATTTTTGCCAGACTAACCTTTTTAACGTTCTTCAAAAATGACATTTACACATATAACTACAGGCGCTGATATCATGTCAATTACCCTTCATATCAAATGCTTTATACCTTTATGAACAATATATTGTTTAACAGCTGGGAATCTGGACTTATCATCCAAGACACAAAGCAGTGTATTTAAAACTAGTTATACAACGTGGTTACTCTGCATTATTTTACTTACTGCTATCATTGGGAGTCATTTATAAAGCACAGTGAGCTTTTTTTTCTCTGTTTTTCAGATCTTATGAGTTCTTAGCTTATACAGACACCTAGCTTGTGCTTCGCCCACAAAGGGCATTCAACAGGTTTGCTATTATATATCCCTGCCCAGCAGCACCTATATATCTTTTTGTATGAAGAAGCATTTGTCCCATTCCTTTCCCTGCAATGTTGCAGTACTGGTACTTGATGATTGGCCCAATGCTATCACATGGCATGGGCATGCCGAGACTGCCCCCCTAACTTCAAGGATTAAAAGTTTGTTTAGGTCTGGGGGACATGAAAAAATGGTTTTGCTTATTCGATCCGCTGCTACTGTGGCAGATGGCGCTCCCCTATGCTCCAGCAGTGGACTGTTCCTCAGTGTTCTCATGTTTAGTGCAGAGGACCTACAACCGCAGAAACATGGGGAGTAGAGGCTACGGATTCTGATCTTGTAGCATGAGGGAGCTTGCAGGGGTCGAAGATTGAGTAAGTAAAAGTGTTTTTTCCAGTACCCTAGATGTAAACCACCCACAGGGCGTAATCATGGAGTACATGGATGCATGTCTAGAGCGGTACTCCGAGCTATGCATGGCCACATTAAAGCAAACATGATTTTTCCTGCATGGGCATAGCACAGGTACATTTTAAATTGGTTTTAACCCTGTTACAACCACTTTTACCTACAGGTAAGCCTAAATTAAGTCTTACCTGTAGGTGCTTGAAATATCTCCTAAACCTCCACGGTTTAGGAGATATTTACAAAAATCATGGGCGCCGATGTCTACGGCGAATGCGCCATAGACAATGGCACAGGCACGCTTTAGCAACGACTAGCGTGCTGTTCCTAATGGAGGCCGTGCCGTGACTGGCGGCTCCTGCGCATCGCGGCTCCGGCCAATCACAGTGCCAGAGCCGCGATACCCGGAAGTCAATCCCGGAAGAGATGTGGCCACACCTCACAATAATGAAATAATTCTAAACAGTACACTGGCTGTTCCTCTCTGTCTTTTACTATCTGGCATATAGTCTAGCATTTGCGTAATTCCCAATATACTCATGGAGTGGAATGACTGACACATTGCTGGTACATGTGCTGGATCCTAGTTTTATTGCTTGGATAGGATCATATGCTTTAGAAACATACTGCACTAATGTAGATGATTTAATTTTCTTGGAACCTCCCTAGAATGAACTATTAAAGATAATTGGGTTAGTACTTACAGCACATCTTCATGATAATGTCCAGAATTTCACACTCCTGTGAATACACATGAAAAAGATTGGTTGCCTTTCTAAGTAAATGTGTAAACCAGACCTTAAACGGTAAAACTCTCTAGTAATGGACACCATCCAAGCTCCTCTTTTAGACAAAGAATGAGTCACTTGGAATAAATGTTTCATATTGCCTTGTATTTCTGCATGGAATCTCGTAATGCCAGTGACTGGCAGACAGGACATCAATATTTAACCAAAAGTTGGGATGCTATGCCTAGTAGTTTAGGTTCTGGCAGTCTCCAACAACGTGTTATCACAACCCCACATTAATGGCTACATCACTGCAATAAAGGGGGCAGAATATTATTACCAGGCAAAATGCCAACAAGAACAAAACATGACTCACATCTGGGCCTGGTGGGCCTGGAGGTCCTGGAGGTCCCTAGAAGGGAAGATGTTCAAAGAGAAAATGTAGTCAACAAAATTAGAGCACAAACTATTCCAGCCACAGAGTGCTAAATGATATTACATCGTAAGAGGCAGTAAAACTGCCAGTAATCTCTCATAGGAGAACAGTTAAGGATATCAGCACTGCTTTCTGGCATCTGTATGCTGAACATTACCATGTTTAGAAATGCTGCAGATGCTTATTAGAAGGTTGCAAGCAGCATCTGAGCCTGACATCAGGCAGCCCAAATCCAAACTTTGTATAAAGCCTCGTACACACGGCCGAGGAACTCGACGTGCCAAACACATCGAGTTCCTCGGCCAGTTCAGCCCTGAAGCCGCCGAGGAGCTCGGCGGGGCGAGAGCTCCCATTGAACAACGAGGAAATAGAGAACATGTTCTCTATTTCCTCGCCGAGCTCCTCGTCGGCTTCCTCGGCCGAAAGTGTACACACTACCAGTTTCCTCGGCAGAATTCAGCCAGAAACTCGGTCGGAAGCTGAATTCTGCCGAGGAAACTGGTCGTGTGTACGAGGCCTGAGAATACTGTGTATACTTAATAAATAAATACACAGGATACAGTTTTTTTTTAATTTAAAGTCTACTATTGATTGTTTAAGATTACTATATGACAGGCTGCGTGATGTACTTTAAAAATGATATCACTCGAAAACACTAATTCTACATATTCACAAAAGCATGGATACATACAATAAAATGTAAAACATATGATGCCTTACATCAATGACTAAATATCAGCAGGCAAATGCAGCTTTCAGGTGCATCTAGCTTGCATTTAAAATTAGTTTGAGATGCTTCTGAGATCATTCAGAGTACGATGACAGGTGCACTTGACCTGCAATTGACCTCCTTCTTAGCTGCATCAACCTGCATCAAGGTGCCTTTGCATTCCAGTTGACTTCTATGGGGAGAGAAGCTGTTCTGATCCAAACAAAAAGCCACCAACCCAGACCCTTACAGAGATTCAAACTGTATGTGTACTCATTTCAACAGTGTTATTGGAAGCAAAATGGTATTTTGCTCCTAAATTGAATATTATAATAATGAGAGCATGCATTTTTTTTTTTACTTTTATACCTGCTATTTGTGTCATTATACTCACCGATGGTCCTTCTGGTCCTCTGTAACCCTTTTGTCCATTGGGCCCATCAGGACCTTTATCTGGACTCTAAAATATGACACACAGAACAAAAAATATGTATTCAAATGTAATATTTATTGACCTTCAAACATCTTTGAGGAATATATAATAAACATGATGACTAATATGCTGTATGCTTTGCGTAGCTCCCTTGGCTCTTATTCATTGTGCTTATTTTTGTGCAGCTTTTTACCTGTTCGATATTCTCCAAGAACAATGTGCAGTGTAGTGGGCAATATAGAGAGAATATAAAGCTTTATAGTTGTAGAAGAACTGAACTCCAACAAAGCATCAAGATATCTCATTAAAAAAGGGGGGGTGCGGGGCATGTCTAGAGTAAGGCTTTAACCTGCCTGGCGGTATTCCCGAGTCTGACTCGGGGTTAGATTTTCCTGCTGCGAGCGGTAACCCCGAGTCAGACTCGGGCTCGCCTCGCTAGATCCACAGGCATGGTTTACTTACCTTGTCCCTGGATCCAGCGATGCCACCGCGCTGTGTGAGCGAGCGGGACCTCGCTCGATTCACACAGTGCCTCTGTGTGACGCCGATCTCCATTCCCTGCGACGTTACGACGCACGGGGACGGAGAACGGCGCCAAATTCAAAAAAGTAAACAAACACTTTACATACAGTATACTGTAATCTTATAGATTACAGTACTGTATGTAAAAAAAAACACACCCCCCTTGTCCCTAGTGGTCTGTCCTGTGTCATGCATGTCATTTTATATAATAAAAATGTTTCTTTCTCCCTGCAAACTGTAGATTGTCCATAGCAACCAAAAGTGTCCCTTTATGTCAAAAATGGTTTTAGATCAGCTAAAAAACAGCGATAATAAATTATAATCACTTGCAGAATTGTGCGATAGCGATTTGTGGGGAAATTCGTCATAAAAAAAAAAAAATAATGACAGCAACAATTCTGCAACTGAGCAAATTTCAGTGATTTTGATTTGATTACATTATTGAATAATTTTTATTATAATTATATTATTATTTGTTATAATTATTTATAATTATTTATTATATTATAATTTATAATTTTGTTTTTAAAAAAATGTCATACCCGGGATGCCTATTAGAATCTTGTTTGGTCAGATTTAACCCCTTCCCGACCGCCGCCTGTACATATACGTCGGCAGAATGGCACGTACAGGCACATTGGCGTACCTGTACGTCCCTGCCTAGACGTGGGTGGGGGGTCCGATCGGGACCCCCCCCGCGACTTGCGGCGGTCGGGTCCCCTCGGGGAGCGATCCGGGACGACGGCGCGGCTATTTGTTTATAGCCGCTCCGTCGCGATCGCTCCCCGGAGCTGAAGAACGGGGAGAGCCGTGTGTAAACACGGCTTCCCCGTGCTTCACTGTGTCGGCGCATCGATCGCGTCATTCCCTTTATAGGGAAGACACGATCAATGACGTCATTACTACAGCCACACCCCCCTACTGTTGTAAACACACACACAGTGTACACCAAATCCTACAGCGCCACCTGTGGTTAACTCCCAAACTGCAACTGTCATTTTCACAATAAAGAATGCAATTTAAATGCATTTTTTGCTGTGAAAATGACAAAAATCCCCAAAATGTGTAAAAATTGTCCGAAGTGTCCGCCATAATGTCGCAGTCACGAAAAAAATCGCTGATCGCCGCCATTAGTAGTAAAAAAAAAAAAATAATAAAAATGCAATAAAACTATCCCCTATTTTGTAAACGCTATAAATTTTGCGCAAACCAATCGATAAACGCTTATTGCGATTTTTTTTACCAAAAATAGGTACAAGAATACGTATCGGCCTAAACTGAGGAAAAAAAAAAATTTTCTATATGTTTTTGGGGGATATTTATTATAGCAAAAAGTAAAAAATATTGCATTTTTTTCAAAATTGTCGCTCTATTTTTGTTTATAGCGCAAAAAATAAAAACCGCCGAGGTGATCAAATACCACCAAAAGAAAGCTCTATTTGTGGGAAAAAAAGGACGCCAATTTTGTTTGGGAGCCACGTCGCACGACCGCGCAATTGTCTGTTAAAGCGACGCAGTCCCAAACTGTAAAAACACCTTGGGTCTTTGGGCAGCAATATGGTCCGGGGCTTAAGTGGTTAAGTGAGTTATTCCTAAAAATTACAGACCTACAATATAAAAAGCCAAATTTCCTTGCAAATAATGGTACCGCTTTCAGCATCTTTTTTCTGAAAGAATCATACCGCCAGGGAGGTTAAAAGAAACACACTAACTATTTTTTGGTATCATTGATGAAGCCCTTCTAGATTGCAAGCTCTAACGAGCAGGGCCCTCTGATCCCTCCTGTATTGATTTGGATTGTGACTGTACTGTCTTCCCGGATATAAAGCGATGCGCAAACTGTTGGCGCTATATAAATCCTGTATAATAATAATAATAAAGCAGTTTTGAGCCTGAGGCCTCGTACACACGACCGGGGGAACTCGTCGGAAAAGACACATCGTTTTCCTCGACGAGTTCCTTGTCAGGCTTGTGGAGAAACTTGACAAGCTTGCTTTGCGTACACACTGTCAAGACCAACACTCCTCGTTCTCAAACGCGGTGACGTACAACACATACAACGGCAGGGGAAGTTCGATTCCACTGGCACAACCCTTGGGGCTGCTTTTGCTAATCTCATGTTACTGCGTGTTAAGTAAAAGTTTGGTAAGAGACAATTTGCACTTTTCAGACTGTTACAGCTTGACAAATGTGTTATCTCCATTACAAACGCTACTTTTACCAAAGGTGCGCTCCCGTCTCATACTTTATTCTGAGCATGCGCGGGTTTCTTAGCATACACACAAATGTGTTTCTTGTCGAAAACCAGCCCGACGAGAAACACGACGAGGAAATTGAGACTCCCGTCGAGGAAAAAGAGAACTTGTTCTCTTTTTTTCTCGTCAAGTTCCTCTACAGTTTTCTCGATGAAAAACATACACACAACCGTTTTCCTCGGCAAAAAAGCTCTGCCACCAAGTTTCTTGATGGATTCTGTCGAGGAAAATGGTCGTGTGTACGAGGCCTCAGTTACTGAACTGCTAGAGCAGTGTTTCTCAACTCCAGTCCTCAAGGCGCCCCAACAGGTCATGTTTTCAGTCTTTCCATTATTTTGCACAGGTGATTTGATCAATTGCATTGCCTTTGTAATTACCACAGCCGTTTCATCTGAGGGAAATCCTAAAAACATGACCTGTTGGGGCGCCTTGAGGACTGGAATTGAGAAACACTGTGCTAGAGTATGAAGGTAAACTTAAACTTCAAACAGCGTGCAGCAGTCATTTATTTCCAAATATCTCATGTATCTGAGATACTTGGTTTTCCATTATTGAGCTGTCGGTACAAAGGTCTTTCATACCACCTGTTACTTACACCAAGTAGTTACAAAGCACCAAAATTGAATTCTATGTTGATGGCCGAACTAGAGGAGTTCTAGCACATCAGATCCCTGAAAAATAAGCTATCTTATAGATGATAAATGGTCAATAGATGCAAAATCAGTTTATCAGTCTTGCCTTAGGCTGGCCATACAGTATACAATTGTATTGTACACACTCTGTACAATCACCTTTATAGACCAAAAATGTAATATGAGGACAAACCTAAATAATTAATTCAAATAGTATCAAACAAGGCAGGCCCTTGCAAAACAAGAGATTGTACAATCAATTTGTATAGGGTGTGGTCAGCTTTTTTGTTCAGACTTTTATCTCTGGCATGACAAAGCCTATTCATAATAAAAATATAGGATTATTGACAGAAATGGTAGAATTTGAGATTTGAAGACAACTCTGTATAATAAACCATCACACTCACATCATCACCAGGATCTCCAGGATCTCCTTCATCTCCTTTTGGTCCAGGATATCCCTTTGTTCCCTACAGAATAAGAAATAAATAGCATTTTACGGCTGGTTCAGTATTACATGTTTTGTGAATAGTTTGTTTCCTTGCATAAGATTATTGACTTACATTAGTTCCTTGATCGCCTCTACCTCCGGGGTAACCCTGAAGTGGACAAAAGTGTCAAATATATATCATACTGAATACATCTTAAAGTTTTTTCTTGCCCAACCCACAGCCCTGTTTTTACTACAACCTGGTCTGTTAGTCAGTAAGTCAAACTCCAAAGTGCATACCTGCTATGTCATTTTATGGGCCTGTATCTCATCTCTCTCACTCACTTAATATGTTTTGTGAACTCAGAGTTATGGGTAATGTCAATTATAATCCATCAACTATAAAGTAGTAGATATAATAAAGATTTTGTTGTAAGACCCTTCCTTTGATGTAAATACTTGACTATTGTCTCTGGTAATGTTTACCTTGTCGGGTTCTAAAAACTTACTTGGAACCCTTGGAATCCATCGGTACCATTTCCTTGGGGGCCATCATCTCCCTAATAATAGAATTGTGATGTTAGACAATGATGTACATTAACAATAACATTTTCAACACTTTATATATCATAATGATCACTTCAAAATTCCTGAAACTTAGAAAAAGAACTTCTGCTCAAAAATCATAAACTGATAACACCTAGAGATAAAAAAGCCTAAACTTGGCACATTCATTGAATATATACCCCAAAAACTGGGCAAAAAAAGGGTTTTGTAGTGTTAAATGGTTTTCTTTTTTTTTGGAAATAATGCTGGATAGGTCTGGGAGGTAAGAAAAAAAATAAACTAGACCAGTTCAGGCCATTGGTTCAGTCTGCATACCAATTATCCATGGGATAATAGATATCAAGCATGATGTAGATGAGTCAGGTGTGACCATCATCTCCAACAACTATAAAGAACTTTCCATTGGACTTTACAAAGTGGGTTATGGATAAAATGGAGCAGCAAGCCAGGAATCTAGTGCAAATGAAAAAGATACCTAACAAATAAGCAGAGAGCAGCAAGCCAGGTTTCAAAACCAAATTAAGTTAAGCCTTCTTATAAAAACAAACAATATATTTGCTAATCATTGTGGTAGGGCAGCACCTGTTACAAAGTTAAATCTCGTCCCTCTACAAGGGAATAGCTATAAATGATAGGATTCCATACAATATTTTACACACAAGCCAGAATCTCGTCAGAAAAAAAACCTAGTTTTTCCTGACGAGATTCTTGGCAAGAATCTCTTGCCACCCGAATGTGCAGACACTCCTTTCAAAAGAACCGCGGTTCTTTTGGAAGGCAAGAACGCGGTGACATCATTGTGTACGACGAGTATGCGCTCGTCACATTCGATGCCGCCGCCATCTTGCTGCACCCTACCTATGCCTAGGAAGCTACCACGCATGCGTCAAAGTCATGTTGAGCATACGCGGGTTTCCACAGCGACAGGTAAGTATACACACTCTTGGGTTTCTCGGCAGAAAAACAGGTTCTCTATTTTTCTCGTCGAGATTTTAGGCAGTTTTCTTGACGAGAAACCTGAAAGCCTCGTACACTTGCATGGTATACTCAGCAAGCAAGCACTGCCAGCAGTTTTCTTGCTGGTTTTTGCCAAGTAAACCGAGCGGGTGTACGAGGCTTGATTCCTCACAGTGACATTTACTTTAATACCCAGCACTCTGCTTTGGTGACCAACAGGCTATGCTACACTTCTAATACATTTAAATTGGTGGTCAGTGGTGTCCTTCTACCCTACCCTAATAGCCCTTATGATGCTGGTCAGTGGTAGTCTTATTCCACTGATAAAAGACTATTTTGCACGTTGCTGGTCATTTTCATATCATGCCATTCTGATAAAAGAATCTTTAAATGACATAACGGACCCCCCCCCCCCCCCCCCCATGCATGCAGCTGGTTTGGTATGTTTCACACAAAGACACATTATTTTAATGAGCCAGGAGAAGCCCCTATAAAAGATTGTCTACAGGAATCACATGTGTAGCCCTGTAGTTCAGAAAGAAGACAATCCAAGGTTGCAGGGTACAAGTGAGTATGCCTATAGAGAGGCCTATGGTGAGGGGGAGGATAGGTTACTTTATACCAGGGGCTAACATAAAGAATACGTGCCTTTCCCTATTAAGAGTTATTGGAGTATATTTATTATTGCACCAGATGCACAATTTTAACATTTAGTTTGTATTTCTATAGTCCTTTTCTCCTAGGGCACTTAGCAGGTTAGGCAGTCTTCTTAGGCACAATGACTTTAGCCAAGTAACATGCCATCATGTCTTTGGAGTGTGGGAAGAAATCCACACAAGCACAGGAAGAATATGCATAAACATGCCTGTACTTCTTGTAGACAGTGTCCTGGTCCCTGGTCGAGATTTGAACCTAAGATCTGCAAGGCTGAAGTGCTAACTACTAGCTGGCTAGCTAAAGAACGTATGCGTCAGCTGGTAGTTTTTGATGACATCTTGGAAGGTGTCATGCAGTCAACATTCTGAGACAAATTATTTTGAAAAATGGTCCTAATGAAAGTTTGTGAAATTAGTGGGAATGCTTTTCTTTTTCCAGTATGACTGGTGCTGCTATGCTTGCAGCACAAATACCGGGCTCAATTGGTCTTAAGAAACAAACAGCTAGTTCATATGTAATGTCTTCAAAAGACAATTAAGGGAATTCATAGAGTGTCTAAGACACTTTTGAATTCTAATGTGCCTCCACATGACAAAGGTTGGTGTGGGCAAGAGATTCAAGTACTGGTAGCTGTTGAAAATAGGTACATAAATGTGGGGCACGCACTACATGCAAATCCATATTTGGGCCAAACGGTGCCAACTTTTTCTGGATTTTAAAAAGTTGGGTCTTTCCCACCAAACCTGCACTCACATCTACTTTATCTATTTATGTGCGCAATTGCAGCAGTATATAAGAGCACACTGAACTGTCCCTATCTAATTGTTCACAGGATTCCATGCTATATATGTACATTGTAACCATGATAACAAGCATTAAACACAGCTGCATTCCAAGATTTTCAACATTTATCATCCTTCTCTATTTAACGCACTTACCCTCTCGCCTGCTAGTCCTTGCTCTCCGGGTAGTCCTTTAGCTCCTCTTAGTCCTTTTGTTCCCTAAGCAATAAAATAATAAGGCCAAAAATAAGAAGACATGAAAGAAAAAAAAAAGGATTTATTGCTAATGGGAAACAGAGGAGACACAGGAAACAGCTGCAGATGATTCTAGTTTAATACACATGCTGGAGTCCAGCGGGAATCAAAAGCAGCTCATCAAGTTTCACTTTGGACATTTGTCCCTTGAAATATGGCATCGATCAGAGTACACTGTACTTAGGCACAACATGTGACACAGCATGGAACCCATCATGAAAGATGGCATGGAGAATTAAATTCTTGCTTCAAAATCTGGTGGTAATTTTCTAAAGTATAGTACATGAAGCACATAGCGTATAACATTCTCTTTGTACGTCACATGTAAACTTTGTTGAGGATGAAACATTGTCAACTATCACCTTTTTATAGCTATGCAGAGAAAACAGGGACATTCGGAATTTAGAGGTCCAGTGGAATGGTTACAGTGAGAAAAAATTTAACTATCAGCAATGTTCATCTTTCAACACTTGAAACCGAAATCTGTTTAAAACAACTCCTGCACAACTCCTGCACGTGACCATAGTCATATCATGCTGAGATCTGACAAACCCACAATCACGTCTAACCACCTCCCTACCCTCTTATAGGCTCATAAAAGGGGCAGTCTCTCACATTAGGAGAGCTGTCCTTCTTTAGCTTAAACTGCATTTTCTCCTGTGTCATACCTCACTCCATACCTCCAATCTGTACATATCATAGTGTCAGTCAGCATTCATTCTGTTCCATATTATAACGTCCTGCATTGTTCACAGTATCTTGCATTTACTCTGTCCCATGTAATTGTGTTAATGTGCATTTACTCTGTACATGTCATAGGGATTGATTAACTAAAGGCAAATCGACTGTGCACTTTGCAAGTAGAGTTGCATGCTTCAAGGGAATTTGCTCCAGAGCTTAGTAAATAAGTGAGAATCACTTTGCAAGAATACCCTATCACATGCAAGGAAAAAAAAAAAACAGCATTTTTGCTTGCACATGATTGGATGATGAAAGTCAGCAGAACTTCCTGCCATTTACTAAGCTCTGGAGGAAAGTTCGCTAACTTCCATTTTTCATCTATTCCATTTTTTAAACGGAAGAAAAAAACAGAACGTAACGAAGGCAGATGTCAGAAGATGATCATCCGCTAACGTCCACTAGCCCATAGGCTCCAATGGAAGGAGGAAAAACTGACATATGGAAAGCCGGTGTGAAACAGAATCAGCTAGTAAGACTGTAGGTAGGCTGTAGGTAGCTTGCTAGCAACATACCACCTTAGCTTAGCTAATGTTCTGCAAAGGCTCTCATATGCATCCCTTGCCCATACCCCATGATGTTGATACCCCATGATTTACGATAAATTCAGAGCTGCATTAATTACTTTTTGTGTGTTTATTTGGTTTTTAATTGTATGGCAATGACATTTTGATTAAATAAAAGTCTCTTCTGGAGTCCCAGTATGGTAACTTTTTTTTTTTATTATTTGAGCCCTTGGAATAAAATGTTAAAGAACTCTTGGTTTAATGGAGAAATATTTGGCATTAACTCTTTGTGGTCATTGTAATTGGGGGTATAGAAGGGAAAGGGTATGGCAGCTTACGTAATTTGTGGTAAAAGATGTCTCTCTTTCTCAACTCTGAAACTTGGGTGGTATGGAAAGTTGAGCAATTCAGCATTGACATGCCAATGTACCTCTTCTATGTGTGTGTTATATATTAAAATAATTGAGTCTGGTGCATTTTTATTAATGCAGCTCTTCTAATTACCTACCTCAGGACCACTGGGTCCTTCATCTCCTCTGTAGCCTTTGGCTCCTTCTGGCCCTGATTCGCCCTAAAAAAAAGAGTAAAAAGGCATTAGGTTGCGTCCAAGGCAATATCAAGCAACATAAGGAACATAAAACTAAGAGAGTTTAAAAAGATCCTGAGAACTGGGTCATCCCAGGAAAACCACAAGTTTTACTGATAAGGTTAAAAAAGAAAACATTCTACTGATTCACTTAGGTTATCTGCAGTTCAACAGAACTAGAACTTAGTGCTGGATAAGAAGAGTGTAGTGAGTAAGAGGGGAGAGGATTCAGAGGAAAATGTCCACAAGAAATTGACAGTAGGGATTTGAAGAGAGGTGTGAGAGGAAAAAAACATACCAAATAGAAATGCCTACATAACAAAACAGTACTTTTTTTTTCTTTTGGTCCTTTAGGCATTGTGAACAAGAAAATGGTGTTGGGAAAGAATGCATTCTTAATTGCACACAGACTTTTTTGGCCCAGTTCTAATACAAATACACATTCTTTCTTTAATGAAACAATGCATAGTGTGATGACTGTTCTAAGTGCAGTAACGCATAGCAATCAGAAATCAGGCCCCGCCAATGCTCACTTGGAGTTTTAATGCGTTTACTTACAATTTGTATGGTAATAAACCTAACTGAAATTACCTTAAATATATAGTTTACGTTTCTGAAAGTATATCTGAAACTACCTTAAAATATAAGTTATGTTTTGGATAATGTAGGAAATTGTTAAAATCCATAAACAAGTGGATTAAGTTCACACCAGACGCAGTTCCGTTCAGTTCTGTGCGCTTTTTTTCTGCACAAAATGCATGCACAGTGTTTTCCTTGTATTCCAATGGCTCTAGTTCACACCATTCAGTCAGTTTCTGAACCGGAAACTGACTTTATGGTGTGAACTAGAGCCATTGGAATACATGGAAAACACTGTGCATGCATTTTTAGGGCCTGTTCACACCAGACGCAGTTCTGTTCTGTGCACATTTTTTCTGCACAAAATGCATGCACAGTGTTTTTTCTATGTATTCCAATGGCTCTAGTTGGCGCTAGTTCACACCATGCAGTCAGTTTCTGGTCAGTTTATGCACCGGAAACTGATTGCATGGTGTGAACTAGAGCCAACTAGAGCCATTGGAATACATGAAAAACACTGTGCTTGCATTTTTAGCGCAGAAAAAATGCGCATGGAACTGAACGGGAACTGCGTCTGGTGTGAACTGGCCCTTAGTGCAGAAAAAATGCGAACGGAACTGTACGAAACTGCGTCTGGTGTGAACTGGCCCTTAAAGTGCTGGAATCCTTTTTGTCTTTAATTTATTTTATAGTCATCCAAAAGTATGGTAGATATACAGAATTAGAATACGGGGATATGGGCCTGGCAGCTGGCACATAGTACAACTGGTACATAGTACCCCATACTCATTCAGCCCCTCACCGGCAGACCCCCACAACCACAGCCCAGGGTTATGGCAAAGAGAGCCTTGTCTCCATCAACATGGGGACAAGGCGCTTTGGGGTGGGGGGCCAGAGCCCCCCTCACCCCAAAGCACCTCCCCATGTTGAGGGCATGTGGCCTGGTATAGTTCAGGGGGTGCCCGCTCGCCCACCTCCTACCTGACCTGCTGGGCTGCATTCTCCGATAAAGCTATGGTATGGATTTTGGGGGGGACCCCACACCATTTGTTTGTTTAATTTTGGCATGGGGTTCTCCTTAAAATCTATACCAGACCCAGAGGGCCTAGTATAGATTGAGGGGGACCCCATGCTGTTTTTTTATGACTTTTCTATCATCAGCATTCTTTTGTTTACTTTTCAAAATTTGTGATTTTCATTTACTTTAACTTTTAATGCTAATGGTAAACAGGAAAAATAGAGAAGGGCACAGGCAGCAATACAAATATATCCACTCTATCCAAAACTAAAAACAAGTTTGCCTTTAGTTACACTTTGAATAAAAGGAATACATTTCTAATATAAGGTGCGTTTAAAAAAAAAAAAAAAGTTTGCAATCCAGGCAGTAGATTTAGGTGAGTCAGTACCAGGATTTGATGAGAGCACTGCAAATATGGAACAATCAATGAACCTCCTGAGAGCAGGCATATTTAAGTGCTAATCCTTGATATCATCTTTCTCTAATTCCCTGAAAAGGAGAACCTAGGGAGGAAAAAAATGGAAGCCAGAGGCTCTGATGTAGCACCAATGTGAGAGAACAGAGTGATAGTGACTTATCACTGATTGTGCTGCTGCTCCTTCATGGTCCAATCAGCAGGATGGGGTCTGTTCTTCGTCAAGCCACTTGGCAGATGGTGTTTTGGATTTGGCTATGCTGCCTGGTATGGGGGTCTGGATCACAGGATTGGCTGTACAGAATTACAAATATTTTTTTCAGATAAAACTGCACCTATATAAGTATTTTAACTCTGTATTCAGTTGTTTGCCTGTTGTTGAGCTTCTTTCTACCACCGTCTACCTTGAAAAATAAACACAGGTACAAAATCTGTGATACTTGTGTCTACAGAAACCTAGTTGACTACAGCAATTTGAGACTTCAATGCAAAGATATCAGCAACACAAATCTGCTAGAAAATCAACACTGAGTGTTGGATGATGAGATATGTGCCCCCCACCCACACCTATATATAAAAAAGGTCACCTATACTAAAGATAAAACTCGCTATCATTGTTTACTAAGCAGTGGTTCGGTGCCATTTTTGGGAGTTTATTTGTATGTCCATGAAAAACACATTGACGTGGGGACCAGAGGTTGCATAGGTCGGTGGCTGCTGTAAGTACACGTAATACAGATTGTCATTCTGTGTTTAATTGCAAGGGCGTAGTGACAGAGTGATGTAAGATTAGCAGGGAAAATATCAAGTATCAATGTTGCCCAGCATATCCTATTGAGCCCACTAGGCACAAATGATGGGGAAATCCATGTAGCACCACTGCACTCAGAAACACTTTGCGTTACTTTAATACACCTGGATTGATACTTTCTTGATGTGCCTGCTTTGCATTCAGAAGATGTCCCCCTCATCGCTTTACTCTATTATCCCATCAGAGAAATGTCTGTGCCAAAAAGTTTTAACCAAACAATTCTTTAAAGAAATAGATAGGTTGATGAAAACTAGATTGAAGAAAAGTTTGGCTGTTTAAAGTGGCAACCAGATTTCATGTTGTATTTCCAATATATGCTATAGAATGAAAGCTAAAATTTGATTGGTTGATACAGAATTTCTTTACCATCCTTTTTCATACAGGCATGTTCAGAAACCAGTCTCATAAGTTGTTCCTGTTAAAATGTATGCATAGCCACAATGTTTTAAAGAAGTTTTTGATAGAGTTGTTGTTATTGTTTGATCGTTTAGTCATTTCCGACTCTTCGTGACCTCATGGACCATAGAGCGCCAGGCTATTCTGTCCTCCACTGCCTCCCGGGGGCTATCTATCTTGTCATCCTCTTCTCCATTTTCCTTCCATGTTTCCCAGCATCAGGGTTTTTTCCAATGAGTCCTCTCTTCGCATTAGGTGGCCAACGTATTCAAGTTTCAGCTTCAGAAGCTGTCCTTCCAGTGAATATTCAGGGTTGATTTCCTTCAGGATTCACTGCTTTGATCTTCTTGATGTCCAAGGGACTTTTAAGAGTCTTCTCCAACACCATAGTTCAAAAGCATTAATTCTTCGGCGTTCACCCTTCCTTATGGTCCAAATTTCACACCTATAGGTTTCTACTGGGAATACCATAGCTTTGACTATACAGCATTTTGTTGGTAGGGTGATGTCTCTGCTTTTTGTAATGTTGTCTAGGTTTGCCATTGCTTTCCTCCCAAGAAGCAAGCGTCTCTTAATTTCATGGCTACAGTCACAGTCCGCTGTGATCTTGGAGCCTATGAAGATAAAATCTGTCACTTTTTCCATTTCTTCTCCTTCTATTTGCCAAGGAGTGATGGGACCGGTTGCCATGATCTTAGTTTTCTTAATGTTCAATTTCAGGCCAGCTTTTGCACTCTACTCTTAAAGCTCCTTTCAAACTTGTACGACTCGTCCCACGATTTGGGACTGCAAAGTAGCATGACAAGTCGTTCCCCATGATTTCCAATGACAGCCATTCCTATTAGTATGGCGTTCCGTCGTTCCGACTTCAAAGTAGTCCCTGCACTACTTTGGTCCAACTTTGATGCCAGTTACATAGGCATTCCCTTTTATCACCGCAAAATCACGGTAAAATTGCACGACTTTGAAGTTGCAGTAGTGTGAAAGGGGCCTAATTAACAGACTCTTTGTTTTTTTTTCACTTTCTGCCATTAGTGTGGTATCATCTGCATATCTCAGGTTGTTGATGTTTCTCCCTGCGATCCTTTTTCCAGCTTGTGATTCCTCAATCCTGGTATTTCACATGATGTACTCTGCATATAAGTAGGGTGACAATATACATCCCTTTCATAGAGTAGGGAAGAGATAAAACCCATGTTTATTTTTTGTTGTCTGTGTCCTATTGGGTAGATTTCCCTTCACATCCTGTCTCCAAGGTGGAGGAAATTGCCCTCTTAGACAGGTGCCACCAGAATAAGTGTTCCTTCTTTAATTTTTCACCTCAACTTCTGTTCCTGTGACAGCTTAAAAATGTTGGATTTTCCATCCTTTTCTGTAATGTGGACATTGAGCACCAGTGCAAATAGAGAAGGTGAATATTCCCAGTAGACATCTGGACATCGTTTTGTTATGAATCGGAATTGGGACAAAATTGTCGTTGTTAGAAAATTCAGATGTATTCAAATTTCTGAATCACAATAGTACTGAATTTCAACAAATCCAAAATAAATTATAACAAAAATAATTACCCAAATTCAAAAATGAATTCAAATTCAAAAATGAATTTGAATTTGAAAACGAATTTGAATTTGAAAAACAAATTTGAATTTGAAAATTAATTTGAATTTGAAATGGAAACATATTGCAATAGATGGAGTAAGTTAAAAAAAAAGTGAAATAAGACGACGATTCCTACTTAGGCTGCTTTAACAATTGAATAGCATAAAACAGAATAGAATAGAAAATAAAAAAAATTGAAAAGAGTGGAATAGAATAGAAAATAACAGAGTAGAATAGAACACAATAGAATATGATAATAGAAAAAAATAGACACAAAAAAAAGGAATCTTTCAAAGACTCAATTCCTTAAAATAACTTTATCTTTGCTATATAAAAGCAACCCAACACTAAAAAAAAAAAATCTAAAACACGCCAACCTGGCCTGTATGCCTCCTGACATGGTATTCATTTATTATCTGCAGCTTCAGAGCCATGTCTAAACAGTATATTTCCAGTTGGACAGACTCTGAGATTTTCTGTTATTGCAATGATATACACAGATTCCCATTGTTATTATAATGGAGAAACGCCAATTTCTGTCCTGCAGCCACGTCTGACTTATTTTCTGGTTCATTTCTCTTACATCTTTGCTACTGCATCTTCTTATTTTAGGTTCTGAGAAGACAGCTGCCAGTGTTTATATAAAATAATGTTCAGATTGAAAAGTATTCATCAGGAGGAAATAAGGTCAAAGTGAAAGAATTTCTGAAGTAGACTAATAGGAATTACAATGAGATAAAACCTAAAAAAGGATTATGTACTATTTTATCAGGAGGGTTCCAGGAACACACTGACTAATAAATCACTTATGATTGTTTCTGATAACTTCGCATATTTGTAAAATCAAGGCCCAACATCTACACTCTAGTTTAATTTCAAACATTTGTATATATAGTTACATAGTTAGTCAGGTTGAAAAAATAAACTAATAATAATAAAATCATACAATCCCATATAGCCAATTCTATACCCACAGTTGATCCAGAGAAAGGCAAAAAACCCCAGCAGAGCATGATCCAATTTGCTACAGCAGGGGAAAAATGTCCTTCCTGATCCCCTAAAAGGCAATCAGATATTCTCTGGATCAACTTTACCTCTAAATGTTACTACCCAGTTATATTATGTACATCTAGGAAAGAATCCAGGCCTTTCTTTAAGCAATCTACTGAGCTGGCCAGAACCCCCTCTGCATGGAGTCTATTCCACATTTTCCCAGCTCTTACTGTAAAGAAACCTTTCCGTATTTGGAGGTGAAATCTCTTTTCCTCTAGACGTAAAGAGTGCCCCCGTGTCCTCAGTGATCACTGTAAAGTGAATAACTCAACACCAAGTTCACTATATGGACCCCTTATATATTTGTACATGTTGATCATATCCCCCCTTAATCTCCTCTTCTCAAGAGTGAATAAACTCAGTTCCTGTAATCTTTCCTCATAGCTGAGCTCCTCCATGCCTCTTATCAGTTTGGTTGCTCTTCTCTGCACTTTCTCCAGTTCCCTGATATCCTTTTTGAGAACTGGTGCCCAAAACTGAACTGCATATTCCAGATGAGGTCTTACTAATGATTTGTACAGGGGCAAAATGATATCTCTGTCTCTGGAGTCCATACCTCTCTTAATACAAGAAAGGACTTTGCTCGCTTTGGAAACCACAGCTTGGCATTGCATGCCATTATTGAGCTTATGATCTACCAAAAACCCCAGATCCTTCTTCACTACGGATCCCTCCAGTTGTACTCCTTCTAGTTTAGGAAATATCTCCCTGTGTCTGCATGTGCCGAATAGATCGGCACATGCGCACTGAAGTAATGGCACGTTGTGTCGTTGCTTCAGCTAGATGTGCCGTTACTGGTGGCTCCCACGCGCATGCGTGGGAGTGACGTCATCGCGGCTCCGGCCAATCACAGCAATACCTGGAAGAAAGCCCCAGGCGAGATTACAGCTGTCAGAGGGGAGACGAGGACCGCTGCGAGTAATTCATAATGAGCTAGTAAGCTATGCATACTAGCTCATTATGCCTTTGTCTTGCAGGGGTTTTTATAAAAAAAATTGGGTTTACTTTTCTCTTTAAGAACAAACCTACAGAAACTTGTTTGTAACCCAGGGACTACCTGTACATGGGACAAACTCACATGACTGCCTCTCTTGTGGCATTTTCCTATTGCAGCCATTTATATTATGTTTCTTTATGGACAGATCATACTTTAGAAGCTGTGGCGGACAACACAGGGATGGAATATAATATATATACAACTTATTTTAAAAATCCAAATAGTTTTCAATAGGGTGAGGGTGTTCTGTATAACACCAACTGAAAAAAAACAAAAAAAAAAACAGAAAGTGAGCGGAAACTTAAAAAATAGGAGCCAGGACAGGAAATTTGAGTGTTGGTAAACCCAAGAGTTTAATAGGCCCCCTTGTTTTTGTTTATTAACTTAATAAGACCTGCCTTTCATTTGTTACCATTTAGAATTTTGGGCCTTTATTTCAACTAATAGGTGACCTTTTAAATGTCCTTTAGAGCTGCTGTTTTACTTAAAGTGGATGTAAACCCACTCTCATCCTTTTTAACAACTGCCTTAGTGCTGATCTATAAGGATATAGATGCCTCCTGCATGTATTCTTACCTGTCAAATGGCTCCCCTCTGTCTGTTATAAGACCTGAAAAACTGCAGATTCTGTGGGTGGGTCTGTTGTCTGGAGCTCGGTGGGTGGAGTCGTGATGTCAGTAGACTCTACGCCCACCTCTATACTCCCCTTGACAACATGCATTTTTTCCTTTGCATTTCTTACATTGAATTCTGCTATGATCACTAACATCCAATCAAAATCCAGAAAAGTAACCACATGACTTCAGAAAAGGAGTGGGGGTGGGAATTAAAAAAATAATGCCTGTCTGAAGCTAGTGCATTAGATATGTAAATAACCTGTCACTCACAGCAAGGGGGCGGAACAGACCAAGGTTTTTCTCTGTAAGTCTGTTTTATTTCCCTGAACAATGTAAGAGGATTGCTCAGAGCTGGATTAACTCTGTGTGGCAAGACTGGGCACAAATGATAGGAAATCTTATACTGTAAATTGTGATATCAAAATAATAACAAAAAAAATGTGGGTTTACATCCACTTTAATTCTGTGATTATCGGTAGACTTAATCTCTATAATCTGTGCTTGCTGTTGTTTGAATTTGTGACAAAATGATGACTTATACATTTTGTTTTAGGATGGAAGTATTCTAAAGGATGGATTTGTGGTTCCCTTAGGCCTTGTACACACGACCGAACATGTCTGCTGAAACTGGTCCGCAGACCAGTTTCAGCAGACATGTTCGGTCGTGTGTACGGCCGAGCGGACAGGTTTCCAGCGGACATTTGTCCAGCCGACCGTTTTGCAGCGGACAAATGTTTCTTAGCATGCTAAGAAACATGTCCGCTGGAATCCTGTCCGTCGGACATGTTCGGTCTTCTGTAAAGACTCACCGTACATGTCCGACCGGCCGCCATCCCTCGCATGCGTCGAATCACTTCGACGCATGCGTGGAAGCTTTGACCTTCCAGCGTCGCGCACGTCGCCGCGTCATCGTCGCGGCGATGGCACGGACACGTCACCGCGCTGTCTGTCCGTGCGGATTTCGGTTTGATGGTGTGTACAACCATCAGACCGAAATCTCCCAGCGGACATGTCCGATGAAAACGGTCCGGCGGACCGTTTTCATCGGACTGTCCGCTGGTGTGTACGAGGCCTTACATTGAACAAATCAGTGTATATAATTTGTTATAGATGACTAGTACTAGTGGTTTTGGATCTAGCGGTAGTGATTATGGTTAAGTAATGAATGATATGACCATTGTCCATAAATGAGGAATAAATACTTTGTTTTCTGGGTTATGGTGGAAGATGTTAATACCTTCTGTTTTAGGAAGGCAATGCTATACTTTTTTTCACTATATGGTTAGAGTTCTAAGGTTCTTAAAGTGGATGTAAACCCGATTCAATAAATTTGAGCTGGGAACATATATCTGCAGTGTTTTGTTATCTCTCTTCAAAGAGCTAAGTCCTGTAGCTCTCTCCTGAACCATTCCTCTGTTATCAGCCTGATAACTCCTGACAAATTCTCAGACACATCAGATAAAAGCAGTCTGACTTTTCTGTCAGGGGAGGTTGCTATAAATAGATTAAGAGGGTGCTGGTCCTGTTACAAAACACCTCTGAGAGACTCTGTGGAGAGGGGGTGTGTGCCTTTCCTCCAATCAGAAATTTTAGCTATCTTTGCTGTATGCCAAGACATCACACTCTGTGTTAAACAGGAAGAGAAATTGACCTGAACTTTCTAAACAGTATATAAATGTGAAGACAGCAGATATGGATGTAAAACCTATGTAGGGAGATTTGGTTCATCGCTGTGTATCATCTGAGGCTGTTAATTTCACTGGGTGTATGGAGGGTTTACATTCACTTTAAGAGTTATCCTTCTGTCAACCCAATATGAATTGATCTAGGATAGGAGAGATAGTTATAAGCATGTGTGCCATCACCACATGATCCAGTCCCCAGGTCATTTTTGCTTAAAACATAATTCCCAGAACTTCTTCCCCAATCCATAAGCTGTAGGGTGCTTCTGATGTTTTGTATTAAATGAGGAAGTGATGGTGATACAGAAATGGAAGCATCAACTAATATTATGCCTGGGCCCACCTAGAAGACTGAGCTGAGGAACATTACACAGCATTTAGCACAGTACTGATTGTTATCTAGGTTTACAATAAAACAAAACAAAGCCCAAGTATTGTCACAAAGATTTGCCTCTTACTGGATCTCCAATAGGCCCAGCAGGCCCATCTCGTCCTTGATCTCCTGCCTGTCCAGGATCACCCTTTGGAAGAAAAAAATAGAAAAATAGTGAGAAATATTTTTATAAACCAATAAATACGTGTACTATTCATGCTAGAAAATATTCATGAGCGTAAAGAGTTTCTTTATTTTATTTTATGAATGATGATAGAATAAATGGCATAAATTATTAATGTGCCATGTAGACTCCATACATCTGCTTAGAAGGGCCTCGAGCTGTGTCCCCAACCACTGACCATTACCATTTATCATGAGAGATATATGTGGGCTAACATTACTAACCACTCTGAAAATGCTTGTGTTGCTTAGTACTGTTAGGTTATTACAAGTTTTAATAATTCACATGTTAAATACCTTGTCTCCTCTAAGTCCTCGGACTCCAGACACCCCTGGTGGACCTCGCTCTCCTGCACCTCCCTGTTGAAAGTTAGATATTAGATTTAAGTAACAAATCAGATACATTGACACTTGTACAGAGGGGATATACAGGTAGTTGTCATACTTTACAATTTCAACAAGAAATGTATCTGATACTATAGGGAAAGTGTGTTCAGGTAAAGTCCTTGGAATTATTATGTTATTATGTTTGTCAACATTGGCCTTCAATGATGATTGTTTTAACGATTGATTTAAAGTATATGTGAACCCTTACCTTGTGAAACAACCCATTCAGTTTAAAATAGAAAAAAAAGGCAAAACATTTGTGTACATATATTTTTTAGAAAAAAAAAACATTATGTAGCACCCTACTAGTTAGGCTGCTAGGTAAATTTATTTTTTGTCTCTTTCTATAATTAAGGGAACAGCGATTATTTGGACTGGTCTGTTCAGGGTTTAACAGGCTTTGAGTTTGATTGCTTCCCTTTGCCTCTAGAAGAAGTTTCTAGAGCGTAGGGAGGGAGAATTCAGATAACCAACCTGAATATTTATCAGGGCCTAGCCAATCCCTGGTGAGGTGTACCCAGACAGTGGCTGAGGAAGCTGTTAAATAGTCTGAAGCCCTGGAGAGATTATATTTCCCCATGAAGGAGAGTTCCTAGCCTTAGGGGGTGCTATTACCCCTCTGAGGCAAGTCTTAAATTGTGTTGCTGTTCTCTGATGTCTCAGGGCTGGAGACCAGAAGGGGACCTGGAACTGGCTGCAGGACTTCACCAAAGGGATCTAGTCTTGAGAAAGATATATTCTCACTCACTGGGAAGTTTCTGAATAAGACTGGAAGAGAGCAACTGTCCCGGGGATTAGCAAATAATGACCCTGATCTCATTCCTGCTGACTGTGTGCTTTTAGAATATGAGCACTAGACGTTGATCTGCCTGAGACAGCTCACTTAGGGTCTCAAATACTGGCCATTTCCCTGGCTTTTACAGGATTATGGACTGTGAGCTTTGTGAAGAGTGGTTTCCTGAACTGCGCAGTGTTCCTGAAGTTGAGCTAGTTACCTACAGCTGTGCAGTTGTGCAGGGTAACCAGGTGCCAAGGAAACCTGCCTCATGGTTCTCAGGTGTGAGCTTTAAGACTGTTCGGATAATTTGGACTGTGAGGATGATTTGGACCAGTGCACAAACAAGATCCATAAAGACATGGATGAGCGAGTTTGGGGTAGAGGAGCCTAACTGGCCTGTACAGAGCCCTGACCTCAACCCGATAGAAGACCTTTAGGAGGAATTATAAGTAATGAACCACAGAGAAGAAAAGACAAACCAAAATGTTTTCCTTCAAATGTTGCCACCATCCCAAATGAGTAGGAAAAACTCGAAAGGGCATAATTACCCCCCAGTACAATGGGATTTTAAGGGCAAACCAAAATGGTTTGCCCTTAAAATCCCATTGTACCGGGGGGGGGGTACTTATGCCCTTTTTGGGTTTATTCCTCTGTTATTATCAATTAGAGCATAGACTGCAAGCCAACATCAGTGCCTGACCTCACAAATTCACTTCTGGAAGAATGCTCAAACATTCCCATAGACACACTCCTAAACCTTTTAGACAGCCTTCCCAGAAAATTTGAAGCGGTTATACCTGCAAATGGTGGGCCAACTCAATATTGAACCCTACTGACTAAAACTGGGATGCCATTAAAGTTCATGTGTGTGTAAAGGCAGGTGTTCCAAATACTTTTGGTAATATAGTGTATATGTGAGACAAAGAACCTTTTGCAAGGAAGCTGGCCCCCTGTTTTAAAGGAGATCCCAAACCTTGCTTTGTTCAAATGCATGCAAATAAATCCTGCTCACTGCTTTACAGAAGGTTTATAGTACAAACAGAAACACAATGTAAACAGATATCAAGATGAAAAGCCTTGATGCATTTTTCACATAAACTGCGTAATTGTAGTGGATCCTATGATTAAGCACTTTGAGTGTGAAATGTGTGAAGCCTTTTCATTTCGATATCCGTTTGCATTGTGCAGCTATAAACCTTTAGCCAAGCAGTGAGCAGCATGCATCCAATTTTTGAATTTCATTGCACATTCCATTAGGCTGAGCAAGCTCTATAGAGACCCTAAATCCCCTTAGTAATACAGTACTGGTAGGATCACCAGCAACTTGATTAATATTTTGTCAGCAGACAAAGATAAATCACAATTTCTGCCAAGATAATTCACAGTGAATTGCTGGCTTATATGAGGGGTGATCCCACCCAACACTGTTCAAGTCATTACATCAGTATTGTGTCTTTCTTCCTACACAGAGGGTGTTGTGAATGAGTACACACCCAGCCACTGATTGGGACTATTGTTATGGTTTTGTTATATGTCTGTTTAAACACAATTGCACTACCATTTGTACTGTTGCATTAAGTTTTACACCACATGAGTTAATTTTCAGCGCATACTATTTTACTCAAATATATTTTTTTGGTTGGTTTACCTTTATTATATGCTGCGATTATTATTTGGTTATTTTTTTGGTGTCATATAATTAACTATTTAGCAGCGATGTAGTACACTATATTTTATATTCAGATGTACTGTATGTATTGTATTTAGCTTGAACTATGGCAAAGATATGCTTATCCAACTTGCGCAATAGTTGTACAATGCGCATATTAAAAATTATAATTTTAAATGTGATCTTCAAATTAAATGAACTCAAGACACTAATCTAAAGGTAACCCCGATGTCTAGAAGGTACCCTTTGCCCCTCTGGTGGAGCCCCAGGAAAATCAGTTCACCTTCCCTATTTAAACAAGGCATCGACACAAAATAGTAAACAATTGATCTGTTGCTAGAACTACCGGTAGTACCAGAGATTATGGGCAGAAACACTTTACCATATGTCAAGTTTTGCAAAACAAGACCTTTGGAGGTCAGAGCTGGCTCAACAATCATATAAAGGCTGGATTTTTTAGTATAGTTACCAGATAACCACACATGTAAACCTAGAATGGTCGCTTGCTAACGTACTACTCTTGATGTGAATGTGAAATTTCTTAATCAGAAAACAAACAGTATATTTGATGCACCTTACCCTTTCGCCTGCAGGTCCATCTTGTCCAGCATCACCCTTAAAAAGACCAAATACATGTTTATTGGTTTTGGAGATACTGGTAATTCTGTTTGCACCCAGTATTATTTAGTTTTAGTCACTCACATCATCACCAGATTCTCCTTTTTCTCCCGGTGGGCCGTTTGGTCCAGGATCTCCCTGTAATAATAAAAAAAAAGATTAATGTACACAATTGAAACTTAAAGGTGACATTTTGTGTCTAGGACTTTTTCAGCCATTACATTATGACCTAATATTATTGAAGAATTGTTTCAAATTATTTTGAATTTCCAGCAGGACCTGACTTTTGTTATGATTTAATTATATCTGAATTTTTATAACTATAAAACATTTATCATCTTGATTTTCATGGCATTTCCATTGGTAGATCTTTGTTTTCTTTTGCCGATTACTCATTTATCATATTAATACAATTTTAATGGTAGAAGTGAGTTTGCCACTGAAAGTTAAAGTCACTAAACCCACATCATAAAAAAAACTATCAATCAATGCCTTATTACATTCTGATTATACTCACTCAGTCACTATGAGATTCGTTTTCTGTATTCTGCAAAAAAACTGGTTAATACTGCTGCTCTCCATCTCCACCTTGTGTCCATGTCTCCAATTCAGCTAAGGATTTTGCAGCTGTGGTGGCAACTCTGCACATGCTCATTTTTCAGTGAGTTTCTATGCTGAGTCTTTCCTCCCTAACATATTTGAGCAGCACATGTGAGTGTATACACAGTGGTATATGACAGCCCACTCCCTCCCTCCTCCTCCATGGTCACTAACCAGCAAACACAATGCGGTGGGTTATTACATGTAGATTAATGGTGGCATCGCCTCCCTCTTACTCTAAGACACGGGCTGGAGGGGCATGACACAACCTGTTACTGTCAGAAATCTACCCATACCATGTTATTTCTTTAAAATGAAAAAGTCTGGATTTCAAATGTATATTTTTAGAACCATTTAAAACAGTTTATTGATATTATTTGTTTATTTTTACTCTGTAGTCCAAAGTCTGTTTTTTTTTTACATGTGAGCAGCAGCAGAGGACTACAAACTCCCCCTGCTGGGTTATGTTACCAGTGGTGTATTTAGGTTTTGTGCTGCCCTAGGCCTGACTAAACTCGTGCAACCCCTAATTTAAATATTACCCACCCCTTCCTGTCAAGGTCACACCCCTTCATGTTTAAGACCTGCCCTGAAATTTTCCAGTGGGGACACTACTTCTGAGGGCTTTGTGGGGGGGGGGGATTCCCTTAATCTGCAGAGATTTCCTTTCACTTCCTGTTTGGCTATGGGGCAGAAAATAAAGAGAAATTAATGGATGGCAAAAAGAAAAAATAATTAACAGGGGCTATAACCATCCCTTACTCTATCCAAAATGGAATAAAACAAAGTGTTGCCTATAGTTCTACTTTAAGCACAAATTTCTGCAAAATGTATGGAGGACTAAGAGGATATAACCATGCCAGGGGTGCAGCAGAAAACATGTGGCACAGTGATGGAGGTATGTGGTCCAGGCAGTGAGCAAAGGAAGGATTGGAGGCAGGAACAAATAAATCCATCTGTTTATTTTTCTCATCGGCAATCAACAGAAATAAAATTAAGATTCCCCAATATGTACAATTGACACAAGCAAAGGATTGCAGGAGAGTCCTACTACCTACCTGCCAGGTATAGGTGACCCTGTCAGTGTCCCTTGTGTCTGCACCATTCCTATCATACTGGCAGTAGTGCGGCCGATTATGGGGGCACCAGACCGATTTGTCTTTGCGGCCCAGTCCACCTCATAAGACTAGCGCTGCACTAAAAGTGTAGAGCAAGCCGGCAGGGACTCTTTTCATGCTGCCCCCTGAAAAGTGCTGCCTGGGCCTTGTTGGCCTAGGCCAAGATATAGCATTGCATGTGACAGCTGTATATCATTTAGGGAAAAGGTACTTATTTTTTTATTAAATACTTACAGTACATCATCCACAAACAAAAATAGAAGGGACAATGTATATTAAACTATGTGTGTTTAGTACCACTTAAATGTTTTTTCACAAATGATTACAGCTTTATTTAGATGGGCAGAGTATCTGGTTTTCAAGGTACATGTTAAATGAAAAACACACCTTAAGTAGCCAGTTCCTCTGTTAGCACACTTTCAAAACTATGCATCACTTTGTCTAATCTTTGACTTAAAATCTTTAGGGATGCCATGACACATGCACAAGCACCTAAAAATCATATGATAAAGTCTTACCTTTTCACCTATATTTCCCGTGCTACCAGGTTTTCCTGCACCACCAGATAATCCAGGTTCTCCCTGCAAAGAATATATATATTAGCCAACAATGTATGTGTATTTGTTCCATGTGACCTATTGCTTCTCCGTGCATCCAAGTATTACCATACTTAATGTATGTACTTCATACAACTACAATCTTTTTTTTTATATATTGTTGACTGACTCTGCATATCAGTTGCTCAGTATTTAGCTAGATTCATTTATATATAAATATATATATATATATATAAATAAATATATATATATATATATATATATATATATATATATATATATATATATATATATATATATATATTGAGATTGCTGATATGCTTGAAGGAGCATGCTTGGGGGCTGTCATCCTTGGTAATGTTTTAATGCCTAGCGAGTCACTGACCTGGCACAACTATTGGGACACATAATATACGGTACTTATAATTGTACCACATTAATCACTCAACAAGTAGAGAAGGAAGGACAAGGATTAGAGACCTGGCGTTTGCACCTTCCAGACCAAGTCAGCAGTGACAGTTCCCATTTTTCTATCTTGACAGGTTCTTTTAAAGCACTAGATTTTGACATACAGTCAGATTTTGCATCAAATTTTTGTAAGGATGTGATAAAAAAATCAAATTTAATTCCTAGTCAATTCCTACAGACAATAATCAGTGTTTATATATGTATTATGTCCTGGCTTCTCCTTGTACAGTTATTGTTTTTTTCCTCTATCCCTCTTATTGATTAACACTTACTTTTCCTCCTTTTGCTCCGTATGATCCGGCATCTCCTTTTGGACCAGCGGGTCCAGACTCCCCCTGAAAAAGAAAGATACATAATTACTGATAGTAGCATTATTTCACAATGGATCTGAAATATGATTATGAATTGTTTATCAAAGCTTAGTTACACCTTCAAACTTTTCTTGTTCCACAAATATGTTGTTATGGCAACTGATTCAAATGTTACAAATACACCAAAAGTAATCCTGGGATCTGGGAAACTTACTTCATAATATGGTTACCTGGTGCAAGGTAAAACTTGGCAATTCTAAGAGCACCAAGGCTTTGCCCTGCTTTTTGACTTCTGTGCAGCCTTGTGTCTTTTCCAAGTGCTTAGGTGTTTGTTTTTTTGTGTTTTGGAAGAGAAAGAAAGCAAACATATTCTTTCTACCAACACACATTGTGGTGTGATTTCATGCAGGCACGGCCATATTGAAGTACTAAAATAAAATTTTGTTTTTGTCTGTAACTTTTGGACAATTATGGAAACTACCAAAAGAAGAATGAATGAGGGGGGGGGGGGATTGGGAAGCACTACACTCTAAAGATTACAGCCACCCCTGCCTTTGTTGCTGGCTGTATATATAGCCTCTGATTACAAATAGCATCTTAAGATTTAGATTTTTACATTAAAGGACAAATAACATGATTGGTGAACAACCAATAGAAAACTGTTTAAACGTATCTATTAATAATGTGTGCCTAAAGCAGTAGGAATGCTTAGGCCCCTTTCACACTTGTACAACTAGTCCCATGATTTGGGACTGCAAAGAAGCAGTCGTTCCCCATGATTTCCAATGACAACCATTCATATTAGTACGACTTCAAATCGTTCCGACTTCAAAGTAGTCCCTGCACTACTTTGGTCCAATTTTGATGCCAATTACACAAGCATTCCCTGAAATCGAGGCCGCAAAACACAGCAAAATCGCGATCACGAAATTGCGGTAAAATCACGCGACTAGGAAGTCACACAAGTGTGAAAGGGGCCTAAAGGAAACTTGCTCTGAGACAAATGCAGAGGCTTTCATTGTTGTCCTACTTCTGAAAATGCTAGTTGCCTGGTTTTCTCTGGCTTCTGTACTTTCTGAGACACCTACCCAAAATAGGCTTGCAAACAAGAAAGGTCAAAGTGAAGGTAGACCTCCCAAACTGCATACTTGCTTTAGGTTAAGTTGGATCAGCATGAAACTCAAGGAACCAGTATTTCCAAAGGGTAGGAAAGCATTGGCAATCTACAGTATTCTACACTACAGGTTTAGAGCACATTCACACAGGGGCAACACGACTTCTAGCACGACTTTGGGAGGCAACTTGAACACGACTTGAGTATGAATCATCAGGCAACTTACAAGGCAACTTCAAGTTGCCTCCAGGACAGTACAAGGCAACTTCAAGTCGCCTCCAGGACAGGAGGCTTTCCAGAGGCCAATCAAACAACAATCAGCTCTGTGGGAGGGAGGGGGAGGGAGGGAGGGGTTTGCCTAAGAAATCTATGTTATCTTCCTGTATTGTTGCTTCAGTTAAGACAGTGATCCGACTTCTGAGGCAACTTCCATTGAAATCAATGGGTACAAGTTGCCTACAAGTCGGATTTAAGTAATATAGGAACCTTTTCTGAAGTCGGAGCGACTTCAGTAGTGTACATTAGGATGGCTCCCATTCACTTCCATTCATTTTCTCGACCGCACGACTTGGGGCAACTTGGGGCGACTTGAAGTTGGATCCCAGGTCGCCCCAGTGTGAACCGGCTCTTAGTTTAAATGCAATATTTGTTCAAAAGTTTCTGCCAAGAAAAAATACAAAGGCATGCACTGGCTTCTAAGACTGTATAATCTTGCACCTACACTTACAATCACACATAACCCACAACCCAAGTACCAACTTCAGAAGGTGAAACAAAAACCTCACCATTTGCATAGTTGGTATCTTCAAGTACCTGCAATATAGTTTAATCAGTTGCCATAGCTAAATTGAATTTACAGCTGGAGACCTCTCAGCTTCAGAAATTATGAAAATACACTTGCTTCAAATGCATATCAAATAGAAAAATCACGGCTTTATTTTAACATTTACCTCAAAACCCGGTGATCCTTTGCACCCAGGAAAACCAGATTCTCCATCTTCTCCCTATAAAAAACACATCAAATGGAAAATAAGTCAATTTACCAAAAGTAAGTTCTCAGTCTATGCTGATATGCATTTAGCTATTTAGCCCATTTACATCTCAATATCGCAAGTATTAATTGTTACTACATTTGTAGACAGAAAGCTGCCAAATTACTATTTTTTCTTTATGCAGCTGCAGCAGATTTAATTTTTGGAGAAGTTATTAAAACATATTGCAGTTTCAAAGTGCTAAAGAATCATCAAATTTATTTTGCTCCTAAATGGAAAAAGTCAGAACAATCTATTATCAGTGCTAGCAAATTTAGCTATGAGAACCTGTGAATATATAAGTAACATTTGCAATAACTAACTACTAATAATGCTAAGGAAAAATGTGTTTTTTACCAAAGATACTGTTTTCCATACATGTGACTGTATGGATAGCATATATATATATCACTTTTCAGTTATGCAACCATCCTTCAAATGTTAAAAAAAAAACTAATGGTCTAAACATATGATTGATACTGACCTTATGTCCATCAATGCCATCAATTCCTCTTTTGCCTTTATCACCCTGTAAGATTAGAAGAAACCAATGTTAGAATAATACAAGTTTACAGGTGGAAATCCACAAACTGAGAGTGAAAAGGACAAAGAGGTGCAGACATTCAACTGTTTTGAGAATTAACAAGCAAATAAAAGTCAAATTAAATAATTAAAAAGAACATTTAGGTACAATAATGGTAAAATGTCAGACTAAAATTCAGCATGCAAAGAGCACTCACATTGTGTAACAGGCATACTGCTTTGAAGGAGAAGATAGAAAAGGTAGACTGTTTTCTTTCAGTAATTTCAATTTTAGGGTGTTTTAGAAATATCATAACTAAGGCCTACACCAAAACCATGATCGTCCATATTATTGGGTTGTTAACAGACCAAATCAACTGACATTTGGAACTTGAGAACATAACTGTCATAACAGGCTGTTCTGAACGGGTGCTCAAATATGAGTCAAGTTCATTCTCTTACTAGCTATAGTAAACCTGTGTTGACAATAAAGCTTACATTTCAAGACAAAGGAAAGCGTGAAGAGATGTCAGGACATATGTTATATTTTACATATGGCTCCAAAGTGCCAGTGCAAATACTGCCTTTCTGTATTTCTACAAAGACATGCTCCACCTCTTACATGGCATGTCAATAGCTTGCCAAGTAACAATATTGCCTTGTGGAATACAAACTTAACTATCCTTTAGCTTTTAGAAAGTTGGTATTTACATATGTGTTTCAGGGACTCGCATATATGTTTTTCTAATATATATTTAGCTATTTGCCTGGTGTTCAGCTTTAAGGTGATTAGGATTTCCCAGAGAAGTCGTGAATATTATAAATACTATTAGACTTCAGCCTCAAAATGTATACTCATAGTAGTGAGTTGTAATGTTTCAGCTTGCAGTGAAAGGTTGCTTTTTGGAATTTAAGTATATCATGGGTCTTGTTAGGTGGCCATTTTAATGGATTGCCATGATTGTTCGTATAAGATAACATTGATATTATAAGATAAACAAAAATGTTAACTGAATATAAATAAATACAGGCACATAGTTAGTTAAAACATATATAGAATATAGTATTAAAGAAGAATTATCATCAGAAGGTAAACATCCTTGTGGAACCCACAGGGGACCATATGTCTGTAGCACTTAATCCTGTTAAGACCAATGTGGGACTTTTAAAATACAATTACTTTTTTTATATTTGTGATGTGTTGTAGCTCTGCCTCAGGCTATTGGGGATCTATGGCATAGCCCCTCTGTAGACGAACTGATCTTTACTATTATGAATTAACAATCAGTACAGTGAGGCTGTTTGATAGAAGTGCTGGTTGCTAGTAAACATACACAGCACCAACAGATACATCACACAATCATGACCACCCTCTTTCCTTACAATAAGCTCTGTGGAGCTGTAAATGCAACTGCTGGTGCAGTGTATGTTTACCATCAGCTAGTAGAGCTATCACACAGCCCCACAGTGCAGACTGATGGATTACTATTGTGAATGAACAGTGAGCGCTGTTTTGGCTGTGTGAACTATAGTCTGTACTATGTATGCTTACTAGCAGTAGGCAGATACTGTATAGCAAACACAGACTACTCATTATAAAGAAAAAGTATCAATCATTGGTGCAGGGCTGTGTTCTAAATCTGCCAGGTGACAGTAAATATCCACTTTGTTGATAGATATCGCACACAGTCCTGCACCGTTGGCTGATCTTTTACTTTAGTAACTGAACAGTCAGTGCTTGTGTCAGGATCTGTATCTGAACCTGGGACCTCTGCGGTGTCTGGCTGTAGCTCTTCTTCCTTATACAGTATCTTGTTTCTGGTGAACTGTGAACTGTTTGCTTCTCCTATGAACTTCCTGATTTTAGTCATGTCTCTGCACTTCCTGTTTGCCAGATTATTGTGCTCTCTCCAGCTAATATTGTGCTCCTTGAATATCTACTGCTATCCTTAAAGTGGATGTAAACCTGATTCATTAAATTTTAACCTAAGCACATATATCTGTAGTGTTTTCTTATCTCTCTCCAAAGCACTATGTGCTGAGTCCTTCTGCTGTACAATCAAGATAAAACCAGCCGGAAATTTGTGTCATGGGAGGTTGCTATAAATATATTAGCAGAGAGCTTGTCTTATCACAGCACAGCTCTGCACATTCCTTCCTTCCTTTGTCTATGTGGAGTGGGGGTGGGGGGAGAAATTTAAGGCATAATAGCAGTTGTCATGTTTAAATAGTGTGTTGATGAAAATGCTTACCTTTGATCCTTTTGCTCCTCTTGCACCCTAATGAGACAGATCAAAAAGAAAAAAAAAAGCTTAAATATAAATATATCAATACATAACTTTGTTGGACTATTCTATTGCATGGTAAGTTTATGAGAGCGTTTTGTGAAAGCGTACATATACTGTGTACATATTAGCGATACTACTTCTGGCTCTTTATTTATTTTTATTTTTTTATGTTCAAATGGAGGTATCCACATTACCTTTTCTCCTCTGACACCTAGGTCACCCTATAGGAAAAGAAAATAAAGTTTAAAGTTGTGATCAATGTAAAAAAATGGGTAAAATATTATAGACAAATAGACAACTAGAATGGCACACTTACCTTCATTCCCTGATAACCTACAGGACCAATGTCTCCAGCACGACCCTATAGAACGACAATTATATATAATTAGAAAATCACAGAAATATTTAAACAACAATTTTAAATTAGGTATGTAAAAACTGTTGCCTAATAATAATAATAATATATGTTTTGCATATTTTGTATGTTTCATGTATTTATTTCTTTTGACTTTTGGTGACAGAAAAGGTTCACAAAAGAAGAGACACAGTTGAGTTTCTAGCAATGTCTTGTCAGGTTACTGAGTTTCATCGCTACTACAACTAACCACAGAAAGTATTTATGTTTTTTTAAAGCTTGTACAGAAATATAAGAACTTAACTTGCCACTCTACTATTGTTCTAAAAGTTCTGCTATGTCAATAGGCTTCCAGCCAATCAGATTCCAGAGTATGTGTTTGGCTGTCTGGTGGTATCATTGATGGTATCAATTGAACATATGCAGCTTTTTTTTTTTATTCTGCAGTGAATATTCTGAAACAAGTGTTATGTTTGAGGTTCCATAATATAATTTGGTTTAACCACTTGCTTACTGGGCACATATACCCCCCTCCTGCCCAGGTGAAATTTCAGCTTCCGGCACTGCGTCGCTTTAACTAACAATTGCACGGTCGTGCGACGTGGCTCCCAAACAAAATTGACGTCCTTTTTTTCCCACAAGTAGAGCTTTCTTTTGGTGGTATTTGATCGCCTGTGCGGTTTTTATTTTTTGCGCTATAAACAAAAAAGAGCGACAATTTTGAAAAAAAATACAATATTTTTTACTTGTTGCTATAATAAATATCCCAATTTTTTTTAAAAAACACATTTTTTTTCTCAGTTTAGGGCGATACGTATTCTTCTACATATTTTTGGTAAAAAAAAAAAAAATCGCAATAAGCGACTGGTTTGCGCAAAAGTTATAGCGCCTACAATATAGGGGACAGAATTATTATTTTTTTATTATTTTTTTTTTACTAGAAATGGCGGCGATCTGCGATTTTTATTGGGACTGCAACATTATGGCGGACACATCGGACACTTTTGAAACATTTTTGGCGCCATTCACATTTATACTGCGATCAGTGCTATAAATATGCACTAATTACTGTATAAATGTGACTGGCATTGAAGGGGTTAACACTAGGGGGTGAGGAAGGGGTTAAATGTGTATACTGCTTAGTGTTCTAACTGTAGGTGGAGGGGGAGTGACTGGGGGAGGTGACCGATCTGTGTCCCTATGTACAAGGGACACAGATCGGTCTCCTCTCCAGAGACAGGACGCTGTCTCTGTGTGAGCCGGCAATGAGAGATGATCTCATATGTTTACATATGAGATCATCTCTCATTGGCCGCACAGATCGCATCGCAAACGGCCACTCTGATTGGCCGTTCGCGGCGATCTGTGATTGGCTGTGTCCAAGTGACACGGCCAACACAGAGTTTCCCCGCAGCGCGCTCTGGAGCGTGCGCGGGGAACGCCCAAAGGGGCGGCCGTCAATTGACGGCCTGTTGGATATTCAGATCCGCGCTGAAGCCGTCATTCGGCTATAGCGCGGGTCTGTAGTGGTTAAGTAATAAAATAATACAAAAACAAAAAAACGCAAAACTGTTGCAGCAAGGTTGTACCCAGGTGGCACCAGCTTTATGCAAACTGAGGTCTTAATATGTGTAAAAATAAATACCTAACTAGTGTGCTTAGGTTTCAAAGCAATATTCTACTTACAGGGTCACCAGGGGGTCCACGATCACCAGGAAGTCCTGTTTTTCCAGTCTCTCCCTACAAGGATAATAGAACATTAGCATTGCCGGTCTGTATTTTTCTCCAAAACTACAAACCATATATCATGAGGATCACTTACCTCATAGCCTGGTGGACCAGGTGGCCCATGTTCTCCACGGCGAGGCTGTAGGAAGTCATCAAAATATTAATCACTAAGAATTAAATTTCTATAAGGGACATACATTTCATAAAGTTAAATAATTTGCTTACCTGACACTCATAAGAGCAGCACTGCAGTGTGCAAAGATAAGAGAAAAAATAATAATCAGTAATTGTAGAATCCAGTGTTCGGTGTATTTAAATAACTTGAAATCTTAGCAGTAACTTACCCCATGTTCACCATTAGCTTTCTAAAGAAAAAAAAAAAAGAAAAAAAAATGTAATTAATATGAACGATTTGATATAACACAGTTCTATTGTAATGTCATTCGACATTAATATATACAATATAAAAGCAAAAATGTTAAACCTCATTATAGACTTTGGCCCGGATTCACAGACACTGGCGCACATTTGTGCCACCGTAGTGTATCTCCTTTACGCTATGCCGACGCAGAGCAGAGAGGCAAGCATGGAATTCACAAAGCAATTCCTCCCAAAACTGCGCTGGGTTTCCTAGGCGTCAGCCGGCGTAAGTGGAAGTGGGCGTGAGCCATGCTAATGAGGCGTGACCCCATGCAAATGATGGGCCGAGCGCCAGACAGATACGTATCACCAACTGCGCATGCGCGGGGACGTGGGCGCATCGTTCTGCGCATGCTCAGAATCACGTCGGAACAGCTGCCTAAGAAACGCCAGATCACTGCCTACGGCGTGAACGTAACCTACGCCTAGCCATATTCACGTCCAACATAAACTACGTAAAATAGGCCGGCTTGGGTTCCCTGGTGCAGCCCTTTGCATGGATGCTGCTGAGTTAGGCTCCATTCACACCTAGGCGACAAAACGCCCGACGCCCGGCGCTCGATATGCCGGAGGGGCGAATTTGCATTGATGTCTATGAGATGGTTCACATCTCACGCCGAACGCCGAAACGCCATACGCCTGCCGCCTGAAAACAAGTTCCGGACCCTTTTTTTCAGGCGGCATTGGCGTTCGGCCATAGACATCAATGCAATGTCTTGTTAAAAAAAATTAAACAAATCGCGGTAAAATATGCCACGTACGCGGCGTTACAGTGTGAATGCGGGCTTACACCTCCTTTATGGGGCATAACTTTACGCTGTACGTACAACTTACGCGCACCAGTCGTAGCCTGCGTCGGGCGCAAGTACGATCGTGAATCGGCGTATCTCCCTCATTTACATATTTGAATAGAAAATCAATGGGAGCGCCACATGCGTCCAGCGTAAATATGCGCCCACTCTACGCCGGCGTAGGCAAGTTACATCGGTGGAATGAAGCCTGTTTTTAGGCATATCTTAGCTTTGTGGGCCCGGCGCACAGATAGGACGGCGCATATTTGCACTTACGCGGCGTATTTTGAGATACGTTGGCGCAAGTGCTTGTGAATCCGGGCCTTTATCTATAAACTAGGATACACCACTACAAGATGCAACTGTGGGCTCTGCTACAATCACTCTTTGATTACTAGCTGTATGTTCACTTTTTTTATTTTTTATTATTTACATAATAATACTGTCAGTTTAGTTGATTGATTGTATAGTTATGATTATGGCCATATGCGTCAGTACTACACAGAAAGTACTTTACCGGACTGCTGTATCTAGAGGTATGTTTTACTATTCCCCATGCATTTATTTACCATGCTCCATGCATCTTTTTGCAGAGTCATCCACAAGCTTAAGTTAAGTTAGGAGCTTAGAACAATGTGGGGGGGGGGTGGGGGGGCGCTGCAGTCCAGATTTTTCTGCAGTAAACCAGGTGGATAGCAAACTGGTCAGAGCTGTGCAATTGCCTATAACTTCATAAGGGAGGATGCACTTGAAGGCTTGTGGGATCTGAGAGGAACATGCCAGTACAGTTAATGCAAATAAGTCACTTCTCTGTGGCTATTTTAGTCCTTATCAAATGGAAGGGATGCAGGGGGGCAAAGCTGCTACCTTTATAAGAGTCCCATTCTGCCTCTAACTATGTCAAATTTCAGCTGTGAAATGGCTGTGAAAAGTGATTAACTAGTTACTTACAATAGTGTCAATAATAGAATCAATTGTGTTATCGATCTCCTCACTGGACAAACCAATGGCACTGGTGGCTGTGAAATTTTTACGGTAATTTGGATCCGTGGCAATAACATTGAGACGTGATTCCTGAAAAATAGAACAAAGATTGTTACACTTACTTATTTTGATGACTAATATTGTGCAATCTTTAAAAATAGCAATAAGATGCTACCAGGTGATTTGGTGAAATGGCAACAGAGAAGACTTTGATGCCCAAGTGTTTTGCTTCATTTGCTGCATCTTCTAGACCTCCACATGGCTCTTTATACCCTTCCAATGGATGACCATCTGTTACCACAATCAGATACTTGTTCTCTCTCTGGTGGGATCCTCTGTAAAAAGAAATGCATGTTACATGTCCATATATGAAAGCCAAATCTCTCCATGCTTTTCATATTAGGTTTAGAAAAAACAAGTCTGATAAACAAAAGACACTGAGCATTAAGTCTAACAGAACTAAATATACCCACCCAATTAAGACCTCTTCAATGCCTCTTTTGATGGCGCAGTCAGTATGGGTTCCTTTACCAAGGTACTCAACTTGATCCACTCTACTTTTCAGTTCATCACGGTCCTTGGGCAGACTGGTTAGACCCTTAATTAGAACGATTTCATCACTGTAGTGGAGGGCTCCAGCATTCCATACAAGGTGGCGGTCACATCGATAATACCTACAATAACAGAAATGTTATGAGATCTTAAAACTTGCAAACTACCACCCTAAATAAACTTCATGAATGTAAAGTAGTATATTGCTCGCTCATGCTCTATACTGAAGCAAGGACAATGAGATGGCTAAAATGATACATTTCTTTCTTAACACTGGATTTGTGTGTATATACTGTATACTTACAATGGTGTAACTTACAGAGTTATAACTTTTGATTAAACACAGGCAATTTAAAGTATGTAGTCAGTCTATGATGAATAATGGTCAGTTTAAGGGAATAAGTAATTTTACATTGGTGACAACAAAGTCGCGGAATTTAAATAATTTTAAAAAGCAATATAGAGTAGTGTTAGGGGTTTCTGACTCCATGTAGCTTTCTGTACTTGTGTCAGAGATTTAAACAAAAGGTGCTGAAGACCCTAATTTTCTACATATATAAAAGAAACTATAATGGAAAAAATGAGAAGCTCCTCAGCCCTAGAACATAGACTAAAGCATATGCTCACAAATTCTTGGGTCATTTTTGATACACTAAAAATGCATTTTGTGTTATATTGTACCCAGTATTTATTGATAAGACACATATTGAAAGAATCAGTTTGATCTGCATTCATTCGATATTTTCTTTTGATTTCTGATTTGGATAATGATATGTATTTTTGAGCAGGGTACCTTAAACGCACCTAGTGACTGTCCAATATAATTACAGGTATGGCAGATAACATAGAATTTTATACATAAGCAATAAAAGTACATAAATATGCTTTCATCAAATCCTAAGGCCTATTTTTTTGTTGTAACAGACCCAAACAGGACTGCAGGGTGACCTCTTGCCTACCGACTATGGGCCCTGGCTTTTAAGGGAGCACTACTTTTTGGGAGGTGTGTGCCTCTGGGATTCTTGACGTAGTCTTGGTTAGGATTCAAGTCCATGTCTCCCCAAAACACACAGACTTTGGAGACTAGAGGACCAAGGTACATATTTAGGGGCCTCTATGCCCAAATCAGCAATGACTGCTTTAGACTGTGATACTCAAAGCAGATAATATTATCAACTAAAAACCAACTTGATACTGGGGTCTCCTGCTATAGTCTGTTTATTAAGTGTGTTTCTGTTAAAGGGGTTGTAAAGGATTTGTTTTCCTCTAAATAGCTTGCTTTACCTTAGTGCAGTCCTTCTTCACTTACCTCATCCTTCAATTTTGCTTTTAAATGTCTTTTTTTCTTCTGAGAAATGCTCACTTCCTGTACTTCCTGTTCTTCTGTCTGTAACTCACCACCGTGGAGAAAGCCTCCTGAGGGGGGAGGGGGCGAGCAGGCAAGTCAGGACACTCTCTACTTTGCAGATAGAGAAAGGAGCTGTGTGTTAGTGGGCGTCCTGACACTGCTGCTCGCCCCCTCCCCCCTCAAGAGGCTTTCTCCACACCAGGAAGAAAGCCTCGCATTACGGTGGTGAGTTACAGACAGAAGAACAGGAAGTGAGGATTTCTCAGAAGAAATAAGGACATTTAAACGCAAAATCGAAGGATGATGTAAGTGAAGGAGGACTATACTAAGGTAAAGGAAGCTATTTAGGTAAAAAAAGTTTTTCCTTTACAACCCCTTTAAGTAGGTCTCTCCCATTGTGTGCCTCCTAGGTGTGCATCCCCATTGTTAATTAAGTCACTTATTGTCTCTGTCTGTCTGATCATCTCTTGGAGATGTGATTAATATTGTGACCATTTTACCTTGTTATCAAACTATTGTGGGATGTTATGTGTTTATGCTTATGATAATGTATATTGTACTTTGTATCCAGGGTTGTGGCCTTGGTGCTGAACGGCCTGGGTGGGCAAGGAGTCACCTAGGTGGCTAGTTGTTTAATTAGCTTAATGATTATGTGTATGTTGGCTGTTCTTTAGCTAAGTTAGTTATATTCCTGTTACAGTTTGTATTGTTAGGGTAATGTGATCAGGCCCTACCTGAAGTTGTGTGGTATATTAATTCTGTGTGTTCTAATCTATTGTCAGCTGGTTTTGGATTCTCAGCTATAATACCTGGTTCCTGGGTCCAAACTGGAGGAAACTATATCTTGACGAGATCACCAAGCTGGGTGCTAGATGGTTCCATCACAATTGTTAACTTTAAAAACTGGATTTCCACAAAAGAAACCTTTGCTCAACTCTAGTTTCCTAAAAACTTTACTGATGAAGGTCACAAATAGTCAGTTAAGCCTCCCAGTTCTTCACCTGTTTCCTTCATGTACTTGTTGCAAGATCGTGGTAGTTCTGGGGGGGGGGGTTGGGAGTTCTAAAACACTAACACAATGTAATCAAACATGCCTAGAGCACCCATAAGACCTTGGTCAGTGCAAACCTACACATAACACAGCAGCTCAACATTCACTGCTGTAACTTGTTAGCAGGGCCAGCAGGGGAAGTCTTTCACTACTCACTTAGATTTGTATTAGATCATGTCATCTGTCAGAACCCAGCAGAGAAACAAGTAATAGAAGACCATAAAATAAATAGTTTAGTCTGGTTGATTGCAGTGCCTCATCAATGCATATACGAACAAACCCATAATTTTCTTGGTTGGGGTTTTTCAGGCACAGACTACAACAATGTCAGACCTTTTTTTGTAGTAAAAAATATAAATAATATTGTTGACTAGTTGATGACATTCACAGGAAGATCACCATGCTACCGTGTTTCCCCGAAAATAAGCCCAGGTCTTATATTAATTATGCCAACAAAAGACACAGTAGGGCTTATTTTCAGGGTAGGTCTTACCATGTAATGTGCTGTCTTCTCTCCCCCTCTCCCTCCCTGCCTGCCAGGAATCCCCAGTGTGAACTGAGTTAAAATGCTTGTAAAATCCTATAATCCCCTCTATTACAGTAGTATATAATGTACAATGTGTGCCAAATACATTTGTTATAGCGCCGCTCTGCACTTCCGTTACCCGCCGCAGCTCTCTTCCCCACAATTATATTACAGAAACACACACATTGTACATTATAAACTACTGTAATATAGTGGATTATAGGATTTTACAAGCATTTTTAACTAGGGCTTATTTTCGGGGTAGGGCTTATATTGCAGCCTTCTTGGAAAATAGCACTAGGTCTTATTTTCAGGGTAGGTCTTATTTTTGGGGAAACAGGGTATAACATATTGGCAATTGTAGTGGCTCAAAATAGTCATGAAAATATAGGCATGATGATTTCAACAAGGATGTAGTAAACATTGTTTATATTTGTTACGACAAAAAAAAGTTATGGGCCTAAAAAATCCCAACCAAGAAAAATAAGGTTTGTTATGCTGCTATGCTATCAGTTACTGGTGGTCTGCATCAAGTACCACACCTAATCGGTGTGGCAGCTCTAGAACAGAGGTGAGCAGAGAGGGTAGGTTTGAAGTGCAAAGGTGAGCAAGGTGTGGGGGGGGGCAAATGTAAGGTAGGTTTAGGGTGAAAAGGAGACAGAAGGAGGGTGCACAGATAAGCAGAGGGGTTGGGTGCAAAGGTGAGCAGAGGGGGTGTAGAGGTAAGCAGAGACAAGGAGGTGCAGATGTGCAGAGGTGAGGTGGGTGCAAAAGTGAGAAGAGGGGGAGAGGGGATTGGGATGAAGAGGTTAGCAGAAGGAAAGGGAGGTTGGGGTACAGTGGTAAGCAGAAATGGGAGGTTTAGTGTAAACCCTCCAGTTATGTTGGTGCTCAATGTAAATCTTCCCATTTCTTGGTGGTCATTGTTAATAATTACTTTGTTATACTGGTATTAAGTGTTGAATCCCTTCATTGCGCTCGTGGCCAGGGTAACTGTCCCTGTTACATTGGTGATCAGGGTAAATCTTCCGGTTACATTTGGGGTCTATGTAAAAAATCCCCCATTATATATATTTTTTTTAACACCGAGGAGTTTATTCCAAAATTACAGGGTTGTGAATTGTGTGGCAGTCAGATGAAAACCTTTCCTCCGACCCATGTCTAGCCTTGTTGCTCTAACAAAGCTGCAAGATGATGCAAAAAAAAAAGGATATATAGGTATAGGACGGTACATAAGAAAAAGCAGCAAGTAAATTTGCCGGAAGAGACTTTTATTCAAAGAATGATAGATATACATAAATTTCTTCATAAAATAATAAAAAAAAACCTTCCCATCTTCACAAAACGAGATCTGTTAGTACCCGGAAAGTGGCGTTTTTCCCCACGCAAGGTCTTCCAGGGACTCGTTGGCCATTGTAGTCATTGTTGTCAGCTCAATTGCCTATAATGTTTATAATTTGCATGCAAATAGCTGGAGTCAGCATCTTCAGTGTCCAGCTTACCAAGACATAAATAAAGGTTGAAGAAAAACGAGAGCAGGTAATATGCTATCCTTTCTTCTGACAATATGCCAGAATATCTGCATTCATTTTAGTGGTGGATCATACAGGCTGGGTCCGCTTATCACTGGTCTGCTCATATACCTCCAGATATGGTACGCCAGCAGCGGTACGTTTAAACTGAGAGTGAGCCATTCCGCGGCACTTGACACAGAAAAGCACATGGATGAGATACTCTGGGAGCACAAGCGGATTGAGGGTGTTACACTGGTCTATAGGATTCTTGTAGTCTGTTTTCAATTCATCAAATTCAATTATATGCCAAATGGCAAAGAAGATGTGGGTGGCAGTGAGGAGCAGAGCCAGCATACAGCAGAAGACCGCGAACATAAATGCCATGTTCGGTATAATGAGCAAGAAGGAGGCAGTCGGTGCAGGGCTGCTGGAAAAAAACTGCCGCTTGACCACAAGATATGTCCGGAATCCCCCATTATATTGATGGACAGTGTAAATACCATTGCTATATTGGTGGTCAAGTTAAAGGTCCCATTACATTGATGATCAGTGTGAATGTTTTTGTAAAATTGGTGGTCTGTGTAGAGTCATCTATTACATTAGTGGTGAGTGTAGGATCCACCTTACATTTATGGTCAGTGTAGAATCACCCTTACATTGGTGGTCTGTGAAGAATTGCCCTTACATTTTTGATCAATGTACAATCTCCCCTTCATTGGTGGCCAGTGTGGAATTGCCCTTAAATTTATTTTCCATGTAGAGTCACCCTCACATTTGCGGTCAATTTAGACTCACCCATTGATTGGTGGTCATTGCAAATCCCTATTGGTGGTCACTGGTCAGTGATCAATCGTTGGCAGCCTTTAAACTGAGAATCATAGAATTCAAATTGTGAGATGACATCCGGTGATAAAATAAAAAAGGAGAGAAATGACATGAGCATTCACTGTGTTGTTCATTTAAGCACACGAGACTCCATTTTGTTCACACTGTTGAAATGTGTTCTGTAACCTTCACCTAACACACAGACACATCTTCTGCTAGAAGCTCTCTCTGTTTGGCCCTACTTCTCCTGAAGATAACAGGAATGCACTTCATTTTGCATTCTTGTGACCCGTATTTAGCTTAGTAGCCAATCCAGACTCTGGAGAGATCCTGACTTGGGATCCACCCAGTTGCCTGACCAACAGCTGGCTCAGCTTCTCAGCACACCGCTAAGAGCCTGAGTCAGGCACTCCTACCCCCTCCACAGCCCAGCACTCCAGTGAGCAGTCACCAGATTTCTGCTCACTGAAGACTGAGAACTGAGCCATCAGCAGTCTTTGATTGCTCTGTTCTTAGGGTAGAGGTGGAAGGGGATGGATACAGCATTGGATCAATGCTGCATCCACCCAAGGCTGCTGTTAGAAATCACAGGGCCCTATACAGCCTACCTGACAGGGCCCCACTCTTCCTGGCCAAAAGTAACTGAGGACATAGATTTATTAGTCCCTTTCTTAGCAGCCTCAGCAGCACAGATTAATGAATAGGAAACGCTCTGAAGCTTCCTGCTCATTCACAAACTGAAGAATAGTAAACACAGCTTACTATGCTTCAGTGATGAATGGACACAGGAGTGACTGAAACCGATCGCTCTGTTCTTTCAGGAAAGGAAGGGGCCAGTAAATTATATTCTTACTGGCCCCTTCCTCCGCTCTCTATAATCTCTCTTTGTTCCATGCAGTAGCTACCCGTGGGAGATGATAGAAGAGTAGCTGAAAGTGCTGGGGGGGGGGAGGGGTGAACAGGGGGCCCAGAGAGCAGATGGAAGGGGCGCATGTGCTAGGACCACTCCCCCTGCAGTGTAACCAGAGGGAGAAAGAGGAAGAGAAGCTGGCAGCGCTGCAAGGGGAGGCATCCTCATCATCTGCTCCGCATGCTACGTAGACTCATCCCCTTCATCCCGGAAGAGGACACAGCAGTAGTGGTTGGAACTATCATAAATTCACGACTCGACTACGCAAACTCCCTCTACTTAGAACTCCCGAAATACCAGATTTCACGTCTACAAGTCGTCCAGAACACGGCAGCCAGACTGGTAAAAGGTAAAAAGCCGTGGGAATCAATCTCCCCGGTCTTGAGGTCCCTCCACTGGCTGCCCGTACAGGATCGGGTGACATTCAAGACACTCTGCCTCACGCACAAATGTACACAGCGTAACGCTCCTCAATACTTAAGGGAGAAAATAAAACCCTACGTCACCAAGCGCGTGCTCCGGTCAACCAACCAAAACCTTCTCCAAATCCCTAAATACCACTACAAATCTAAGGGAGAACGTAGATTTGCAGTCCAAGGACCACGGCTCTGGACCCACTACCATCCGCTTGGAAGAAAAGCATCGGGCTTTTAGGAAAAAACTAAAGACCCATCTCTTTTGAAGGACCAGGATAACACTGGATGCAAAGTGCCTTGAGGCGATTAAGTTCGCATTTGTTGCGCTATACAAGTTACTCACTCACTCACTCACTCACTCACTCACTCAGAAGAGGATCAGTGGCTGCAATAAGACAGTACAGCCAGCCCTCCTGCCTGAGACCCCATTTTGAACTAATGGTGCCCAGGCCCAGTACATGAGGGCTGGCTGTATTGCCTTATCAGCGGCCCTGCATCCACCTAGGTGAGTATGTACAGTATGTTTATTTTTCAAAACCCACACACCTATTTTAATCTTTAGTATATTTAATAATCCTCTTCTGACTAAGCAATTCTTTATATGGCGTGTCTGCTGTATCATAACTTGAGTTTGAGGATTGGGGACTTGGCTCCTCCACTTATACACCTAGAACCAGCGCAGTAAATCAACCTTATAGTGTAGCACTGTAAAGAAGGAAGCATAGTCTGCATACCTAACATGCAAAAAATGGCTTTTCCCTGGAAGATATACAATTACACACTGTACACAAAAACAACACTTTCAAAATGCTCATGTACATTGATAACATTATATACATCAAGCTGATCTTTTTTCATGTACAGCTAAAAAAAATATTTAAAAGACTGAACATTCCATTTATTGCTAAGAGAGGAGGAAGGCCAAGGTCCGTGTCTAAAGCTAGCCATAGCTGGTTTGAATCTCATCCAGTTCAGCAGGAACCGACCAAGGTTTGAACCATGTATGGGCAGACTGAATCTACTGAGCTGATTAATTGATCGACTTGGGTACAACCAGCCCGCCAGGTCTTACATGCGAGTATCAATAGCGGCTGGTATAGTATAATACAATGACTCGGAAAGAGGGATTCCCCTGTCAACACTGTTTGTGTTGATGGGGGATCAAGCTAATTTCAAAAGAAATTTGCACCATGCATGGCCTGCTTATCTCTCTGCAGTGTTCCTGTTGGAAACCTGTATGGTGGTGGGCAGGGCTCAAGTCCTGCGGGAACGCGTGGGAATGGAGTTCCTGCACTTTTTTCACAGCAGGAACTCAGTTCCCTTTGCAGGACTAGAGCAGCCGAGCCGCCCGAGCCAATCCTTCACTAAGCAGCGATGCCCAGATCGAGTCACTGTCAGGGGCAGGCGAACCTTAGTAATCCTTTATGTTACTGGCCACTTCCTGTATATGGATTCATCGGGTAGTGTCCGGGTATTCCGTCACTTCCTCGATAGCGCAATATCTCCTGGGAGCTTTTGTCATTGTTCCCAGGAGACATTGCGAAGGTCTGCCGCGAGTTATCGCTGGATTTAGAAAGAACTTCTAACTCGCGGCAGACCTTCGCAATGTCTCCTGGGAACAATGACAAAAGCTCCCAGGAGACATTGCGGCATCGAAGAAGTGACGGAATACCCACACACTACCCGATGAATCCATTTACAGGAAGCGGCCAGTAACATAAAGGATTACTAAGGTACAGTGGATCGAAAAAAAAACATGTGGTTTAGTAATTATGCATATGAGCGTATCATTTATTTATTTTTTGGTGGGGGGAGTGGATCTTGGGTGGGAGTTCCCACACTTTTTTCCCCAGGACTTGACCCCTGGTGGTGGGATGTAATACAAAAATACGTGAAATCAAGGAGGGTCATTTCTTTAATGTAAAGGAAAAGTAAAAGCCCCTACATTTTGAAGATAAAACCGAGCATCTTTCAAATTGAAGCAGTAGCCATGAGGATGATGATGACATTGACAATGTCTTGCCTCTTTTTAGCTTTGCTTTAAAGCCAAACTTGATTTTTAAAGGCTGTGTTGAAGAGGACCTGTCATGAGCAAACACTGAGTAAGTGGTCGAAACAGCTACTCCCAGGCTAGTGAAGCTACCCTAGAATTATTATATTGTGTGTCTTTTATTTCATGACTGATTCTATTTGATTTCCTTGTAAATAAAAAAACTCACTTAAAACATTTAGCGGTACAGGATATGTAGTCACAGAGATGTATACCAAATCAGACTTGAAGTCTTTACCTTGTTGTGAGTTTATCTATGAATCTGTTGGTAAAATCCTTGACTTGAGTCACGAGAGCCTTGAATGGTTTCACACGGAGAGCAACACTTTCAGATGTATCCAAAACAAAGAAGATATCCACTGGACAGTCTAAAAAAGAAAAATGTATTCATGTTATATGCTTATGGCAATTAATGCAACTAATCATAAGCCTTCAAAGAGAATAGCTATGGCTGTATGTACCATTAGACACTCGTAGGCCAATGCCTAGGGCAGCATGACTAAAGTCCCACACTTTACTAACTGTAATAACTTTTTCCATATTTTTTGTTTTCCTCACGTGGCCACCTCTGAACATTTCTGGCTTAATTTATCAAAATAAATATAGGTGGGGGTGTTTGTGTATTGGGAAGACTCACTGGGCCGGATTCAGACACAATGGCGTATCTGTCCGGCCGGCGTAACGTATCTCCGATACGTTACGCCGCTCTAACTTTGGGCCCTTAGTTTCGGTGGCGTAACGTATGTGTTGCGGCGTAAGGCCGTGTAATTCAAATGGGGATTTAGGGGGCGTGTTTTATTTAAATTTGTGTTGACCCCCGCGTTTTTTACGTTTTATTTGAACGGCGCATGCGACGTCTGTAAAATATCCCTGTGTGCATTGCTCTAAATGACGTCGCAAGGACGTCATTGGTTTCGACGTGAACGTAAATTACGTCCAGCCGTATTCGCGAACGGCTTACGCAAACGACATAAAATTTCAAAACTCGGCGTGGGAACGACGGCCATACTTAACATTAGCTACCCCTCATATAGCAGGGGTAACTATACTCCGGAAAAAGCCGAACGCAAACGACGTAAAAAAAAGCGCCGGGCGAGCGTTCGTTTCTGAATGGGCGTAAATCCTCATTTGCATATTCCTCGCGTAAAAATACGGTAGCGCCACCTAGCGGCCAGCCTGGAATTGCAGCCTAAGATCCGACGGTGTAAGACACTTACACCTGGCGGATCTTAGGGATATCTATGCGTAACTGATTCTCTGAATCAGTCGCATTGATACGACCGGCGGAACTCAGAGATACGACGGCGTATCAGGAGATACACCGTCGTATCTTCTTTCTGAATCCGGGCCACTGATTCTTTCCCCAACAGTGTTCCTCCAAATATTTTTTTCAGACTCCCTTCACCTTAAAGGGGTTGTAAAGGTTATTTTTTTATTTTCTAAATAGGGTCCTTTAAACTAGTGCACTGTTGGTTCACTTACCTTTTCCTTCAATTTCCCTTCTAAATGTTTTTTTTTTCTTTGTTTTCTTTGTCTGAATTTCTCACTTCCTGTTCCTCCTCAGTAAGCTGTTCTGGCTGACTAACCCCCAGCCAGATGATGGGGCAAGCTTACTGACGAGAAACAGGAAGTGGGAAATTCAGACAAAGAAAAAAAACATTTAGAAGGGGAATCGAAGGAAAAGGTAAGTGAACCAACAATCCACTAGCTTAAAAGGAACCTATTTAGAAAGTAAAAAATGAATCTTTGCAACCCTTTAATAATTCACATGTACCTCCAGCATTATACTGTTATTCCCTTATATTGGGACACAGATTATAACAACATATGTTTTACTGTAACAGGGTATAGTTAGAACCTCTCAGATTATAATTGTCTGCTGTTACAGGAACAGGAAGTGAGGTAAAATCTCTCCAGTGGGTTACAGACAATAAAAACTTAATAGACATTTTAGTAGTTGGTCTTTAATGTATTTACATTACAGTATTACAAGATAGGTACTGTCTGGTTGGGTACCAAGCTCTACAATGGAAACCAGAAAGCCTGAAACAGCTGTATGCAGTTTGAATTAAATGGCTCTATATTATAAGACTATATTTGCACTATAAGCAGCAGTTCTGCGTGTGCATCTGGATTATGGGTTATGGGGCATAAAGGTATGATTTACAGTCCAGAAGTGAGGAATATTCCTAATATGTTTTGGACATGCTTAGCACAGAAAAGTTCAAAGAAGACTTTTCTGTGCTAAACATGTATTTGCACAGGCACCTACTATAAGGTGACCAGATTTTTAAAATGAAATCCGGGGACATATTTTTTCTTTACTAGTAATGGCAACAATCAGCGACTCTCTGCCCCTCGCCGCCCGCCTCACAGCCTCTCAAGTCTTACTCTCCGGGCCCCGGCTACTACTGGATGGGGAGCGGAGGAAGATAACTCTGTCAGGGAAGGCAAGGAGATAGGCAGGCGGCTGGCCAGGATTTGAGCCAAGGCAGAATAACATGCGAGCAGAGCTGAATGGGCATGCGCCCGAAACTGAAGAAATATTCCCTCCACTCCGACCAGCACACGATCATCAGAAAGGGGCACAGATAATGGGAAAAATACAACCCATCTATGCTAAAGGGCATAGCGGAGCCGGGGTGTGTAATTCTAATTTTTTTATTTTAATTCTGCACTGACTGTCTTTGAAATTTCCCCTGCCCCCTATTAAATCCAATCTGGGGACAAAACCAGGGACAGAATTGGTCCGGGGACAGTGTCCTCAATCAAGGGACTGTCCCCTGAAACCAGGGATGTCTGGTCACCCTAACCTACTAGGCCTGAATTTATGGAATGGTAGCATAGATCCTGATTTAAAATTGCAAAAACTAAGGAAGATAATAATAGGCTTGTGTGACCATAACACACAGTATCATTTCTTGTGTAACAAAGCAAGCATCAAATGCTGTACTTCTTTATATGAGGTGTAATGGGAATTGTGTACCTAAAAACATATGTAACTATTAGGAAAGGCAGTATACATGTGTCATGTGTATTTAGGAGGTGGGGTGGGGCACAAGTGAAATCTGGTCCTGTTTAATATCTTTTATTTTAGTGACAAATATCATATGATATACTGATGCTTCATTTTCTTCATGGCTTTACAATACATTTAGCCCATTTCCTTGCCAATACTGGCAGATATATTGTTACATATATATATATATATATATATATATATATATATATATATATATATATATATACAGGGCTTTTTTTCAGGGGGAACTTGGGGGAACTCAGTTCCACCACCTCTGGCTCAGACCCTTTGGTGCCTGCTCACCACAATCACTTGTAAACACAGAAGTCTGGTTTCTGTGTTTACAAGTGACAGCTCTGCACTCTGTGTGTAACCCCCCTGAACTCTGCACTCTGTATGTAATGCAATCCTGGTATTTAATGCCCCTTTAAGACCCTTCTACTGTTTGTGAAATCTGAACTGGGTCGTAGTTGAGTTCCTGCACCTATTTTCTGAGAAAAAAAGCTCTGTATATATATATATACATATATATATATATATATATATATATATATATATATATATATACAGGGAGTGCAGAATTATTAGGCAAGTTGTATTAATTGGATTAATTTTATTATTGAACAACAACCATGTTCTCAATGAACCCAAAAAACTCATTAATATCAAAGCTGAATATTTTTGGAAGTAGTTTTTAGTTTGTTTTTAGTTTTAGCTATTTTAGGGGGATATCTGTGTGTGCAGGTGACTATTACTGTGCATAATTATTAGGCAACTTAACAAAAAACAAATATATACCCATTTCAATTATTTATTTTTACCAGTGAAACCAATAGAACATCTCAACATTCACAAATATACATTTCTGACATTCAAAAACAAAACAAAAACAAATCAGTGACCAATATAGCCACCTTTCTTTGCAAGGACACTCAAAAGCCTGACATCCATGGATTCTGTCAGTGTTTTGATCTGTTCACCATCAACATTGCGTGCAGCAGCAACCACAGCCTCCCAGACACTGTTCAGAGAGGTGTACTGTTTTCCCTCCTTGTAAATCTCACATTTGATGATGGACCACAGGTTCTCAATGGGGTTCAGATCAGGTGAACAAGGAGGCCATGTCATTAGTTTTTCTTCTTTTATACCCTTTCTTGCCAGCCACGCTGTGGAGTACTTGGACGCGTGTGATGGAGCATTGTCCTGCATGAAAATCATGTTTTTCTTGAAGGATGCAGACTTCTTCCTGTACCACTGCTTGAAGAAGGTGTCTTCCAGAAACTGGCAGTAGGACTGGGAGTTGAGCTTGACTCCATCTCAACCCGAAAAGGCCCCACAAGCTCATCTTTGATGATACCAGCCCAAACCAGTACTCCACCTCCACCTTGCTGGCGTCTGAGTCGGACTGGAGCTCTCTGCCCTTTACCAATCCAGCCACGGGCTCTTCCATCTGGCCCATCAAGACTCACTCTCATTTCATCAGTCCATAAAACCTTAGAAAAATCAGTCTTGAGATATTTCTTGGCACAGTCTTGACGTTTCAGCTTGTGTGTCTTGTTCAGTGGTGGTCGTCTTTCAGCCTTTCTTACCTTGGCCATGTCTCTGAGTATTGCACACCTTGTGCTTTTGGGCACTCCAGTGATGTTGCAGCTCTGAAATATGGCCAAACTGGTGGCAAGTGGCATCTTGGCAGCTGCACGCTTGACTTTTCTCCGTTTATGGGCAGTTATTTTGCGCCTTGGTTTTTCCACACGCTTCTTGCGACCCTGTTGACTATTTTGATTGAAACGCTTGATTGTTTGATGATCACGCTTCAGAAGCTTTGCAATTTTAAGAGTGCTGCATCCCTCTGCAAGATATCTCACTATTTTTGACTTTTCTGAGCCTGTCAAGTCCTTCTTTTGACCCATTTTGCCAAAGGAAAGGAAGTTGACTAATAATTATGCACACCTGATATAGGGTGTTGATGTCATTAGACCACACACCTTCTCATTACAGAGATGCACATCACCTAATATGCTTAATTGGTAGTAGGCTTTCGAGCCTATACAGCTTGGAGTAAGACAACATGCATAAAGAGGATGATGTGGTCAAAATACTAATTTGCCTAATAATTCTGCACTCCCTGTATATATATATATATATATATATATATATATATATATATATATATATATATATTTACATCTGCATTGAATTACATAAGTAGAATTATAGAAACTCTACTGAGATTTACAATTTGCAAAGAGGCTATATTGTTAATTGACCAGGGTCATGCTAGGGGAGTATGCCGCCTGAGGAGGCCTCCCCACAACGGACAATAATGGCCACTTCAGGCAGTTACACTGAGCCTGGACTGTAGGCCCCACATCACTGAAGTATTGGATGCAACAACAAGTCCAAGGATGATGGATGATGGGGTGTGGCAGAAAGAGGAAAAAGAAAAAGAAGCCCAGGGCTCAGGGCAGCCTCACGTGTGAAGTGAGAGGTCGATGAGGGAAGAGGGCTGCGTGTTGGCAGGTGAAGTCTACTTTCTCCACTGCAGAAAGTAGCAGCATTGCAGAGGGAGAGGAGGTCAAGAGGAATATGGTTCTTCAATGGTTTTCTGGGTCACTGGGGAACTATCTGATTTGATGCTGGCAGCCCATGTGACTCTGGTGGCCATCTTGGGTCGGGCAGAGTCTATTTAAACCCCTGCTCCCAGACTTGGCATGCATTTCGCGTGTGAAAAGTGTAGGGACAGGTCTCCCATCTGCCAGGTACAGTAATTAGCAGAAGGGAGAGATTCCAGATGAGTAGGGAATCATCTTTCCTGGAAGCCTCCCTGTTTAGGTATGGACACATTCCGCCCCTTAAGACAGATGCTGTCGATATATAATTATTAGGAAAAATATTTTTAAAAGTGCTGAAATCAATCTCCATACTACCCTCTGGTGACCCTTAGTACAGTAAGACTCACACAGGGAGAGGAAATAGCAGTAATATAAGCCAATCAGGTATTATTGCATTACCTAATGCTGTAAATCTAACATAGACCTAAAGAAGAGTCATTATCAGTATGCTTCTGCATTACTATCCAATCACAGGCTTGGGCAGGTCCATGGCCAAGCTGTAATGCATTAAAGCGGAACTTCAGTAATTTTTCATCTTTTCATCTATTAACCACTTGACAATGGGGCCTATTTTGGCACTTCTCTCCTTCATGTAAAAATCAAATTTTTTTTGCTAGAAAATTTATCAGAACCCCCAAACATTATATATTTTTTTTAGCAGACACCCTAGGGAATAAAATGGCGGTCATTACAACTTTATTTCTTGCACAGTATTTGCGCAATAATTTTTCAAATGCCTTTTTTTGGAAAAAAAACGGTTTCATGAATTAAAAAATAACAAAACAGTAATGTTATCCCAGTTTTTTTGTGTAATGTGAAAGAGGATGTTACGTTGAGTAAATTGATACCTAACATGTCACGCTTTAAAATTGCGCACACTCATGGAATGGCGCCAAACTTCGGTACTTAAAAATCTCCATAGGCGACGCTTTAACATTTGTTACAGGTTACTATTTTCGAGTTACAGAGGAGGTCTAGTGCTAGAATTGTTGCACATGCTCTAACACATGCGATGATACCTCACTTGTGGGGTTTGAATGGCGTTTACATATGTGGGCGGAACTTGCATGCGTGTTCGCTTCTGCGTGCGAGATAACGGGGATGGGCTTTTTTTTTTTTTAAACATTTTTTTTTTTTTTTTTTACTTCATTTTTTCTATTTTTACCCTTTAAAAAAAAAAAAAAATGATCACTTTTATTCCTATTACAAGGAATGTAAACATCCCTTGTAATAGGAATCAGTGTGACAGGTCCTCTTTTAGAAGAAATGTGGGGTCAATAAGACCCCACATCTCTCCTCCAAGCTTACAAGCATGAAATCGGTGAAAAAAAATCACCGATCACATGCCGACAGCCGCGATTGCGGCTTTGTTTACTTCCGGGTACCGGGCGTGATGTCATAACGTCGCGCCCGGGCCTCCGACGGTCATAGAGATGACAGGTGACCAGCGTCGTTTTCCGCGTCGGATATGCTAATTAGCTGTTTACGGCAATCCACGAAGGTACGCGCGGTCGTCGCATTCTCTTACGTCGTGTCGCTAGTCGGCTTTTCCCGGCGTAAAGTTACGGCTGCTATTTCGTGGCTTATATTTAGACTAGCCATGTTAAAGTATGGCCGTCGTTCCCGCGTCGAATAATTTTTTTTTTTTTTGCGTAAGTCATCCGTGAAAGGACGTAACGCACGTCGCCATTTAAAAGATTACGTCGGTGCGACGTCATTTCGCGCAAAGCACGGCGGGAAATTTCAAAACAGAGCATGCGCAGTAGGTTCGGCGCGGGAACGCGCCTAATTTAAATGATACACGCCCCATTTGAATTAGGCGGGCTTGCGCCGGATGGATTTACGCTACACCGCCGCAAGTTTACAGGCAAGTGCTTTGTGAATCAAGCACTTGCCCGTAAAACTTGCGGCGGTGTAACGTAAATGCGATACGTTACGCCGCCGCAATTCTATGTGAATCTGGCCCAATGTCGCCCCCAGACATGGGCATTTAATCATAACAAACCATCCAGATTTCAGGTTTTAGCAGTGTACTGTAGTCATTGCAAGATAGTCATTTTTTATGAATGATTGTTTTTGGATATTGGACTTAAAATGAATGGCTTTTGTATCAAATAAAGAGTGAAGGTAAAAGCTATTTGTCTAGAAAAAACATTAAGAAACTAAACACAATGATATACGATACATATTTTCCGGTATAGTGCCCCTTTATTGCTGTGTGTGTGCCAACTGGGCGAATGTCTCTTACTTCCTGTCTCAAGTGACACCCTGTGTGACAGGGTATGACAGGGTGTCACTGCAATTGGACAAGAGGAGGAATCTTTCCAATTGGAACCGCAATAAAAACGTTCTATTTTTATCCAAATCAAGAAGTTGATCCAAGAAAACACAAAATATGGAAAGCAAACCCAAACTGTGACATTGCGAGACACTGGAATTTGGAGCATTGCATATAACAGTGCAAAACTCATTGCCTTCTTCGGTAGGATAGAGGGTAACATACAAATTTCAGCAATCCCCAGCAAAGCAGACGTAAGCTATCTATCGATGAACTGTCTTTAGTAATATTAAATCTGATAGGCCTACTAATATTAACTGATAAACCTGATGGGAATAGAAATGTAGCCCTGCAGATCCTAAGGAACTGCAAGTCTCAGTATACCCAGCCTGATAGGACTTCTCAGAAAGTGGAGGCCCACTGGCGGCTGAGATTATATGAATTTTTTTTTATTCGATTTTAATATTTTCCGGTGATTACAAATCATATTATATATTATGTATATATATTGTAGGGTAGATTCAGATAGGAGATACCTATCTCTGAGTGCGGGCCGTCGTATCTATGCGCCTGATTCAGAGAATCATTTACGCATAGATTTCCCTAAGATCCGACTGGTGTAAGTGTCTTACACCGTCGTATCTTAGGCTGCATATTCACGCTGGCCGCTAGGTGGCGCTTCTGATACGCGATGAATATGCAAATGAGCTAGATACGCCAATTCAGAAACGTACGTCCCGCCGGGTATTTAAATGTGAATGTACCATACATCATGCACCCAACTGATAAGACAAAACACCTATTAAACAGATAATAAATAAATAAAGCACAATAAAAAACAGGCTGATGTCTTCCAATGCATCCTTTTGCAACAATAAGAACATCCAGTTAAATGCTACATTATTATTGATTACAGTTTATACAGTTCATTGTCAATACATAAACCAGTCACTGGATTGCTGATGGTAACAATGGGAAACAATGGTACATTTTGTCAAATTAATATAAATATCAGGAATAGCAGAATGTTTGATTTGACTGCTGCAAAATACCAATATCTAATTATAAAAATTGCCACAAAAAAAATCACTTTTTTTATTGATATATAAATCTACATATATATTATAATATAATATAATATAAAACAATAATATAATAATATAATATAGTATAATAATATATAAACTTTTATTTGAGTGAGTAATGTGCTTTATTGTGATATTTATAAAAATTGCCACAAAAAAATCACCTTTTTATTGATATATAAATATACATATATATTATAATATAATATATTATAATATAAAACAATAATATAATAATATAATATAGTGTAATAATATATACACTTTTATTTGAGTGAGTAATGTGCTTTATTGCGATATTTATATATAAAAAAATAAAATAATGAGTTATATGTATAGCTCCACCTACTTCATCATACAGGAAAATATTTGAACATTGTTTCGTATGGCCCCTCCCACTGTCCTGGCAAAGCCCATTTTCCTGTTGCCCCTCCCACTACCAGCTTTCTAGTCTGAACCGCAATCCGTCATATTACGAAGGTAGGTGTATTGGGTGATATATCCTATCAATAAAATGTCAGACTGCTCTGTGCTTGTGATTTCTGGGTATAAAGTTACATTATTGCTCTCAACAAAGGTTTTATTGCAGCCAAATTCCGCTATGACGTTTTTTTTTATTATTATTATTATTATTATTATTATTTTATTTAAAGCAATAAAAGCAAAACCTGAAAATATTAAAGTTATTTATTTTATTTATTATTCAAATGTGAGATTAGAATAGAAATGTAACCTTGCCTAGTGGGTACTGGTAAATAATTGGTTAATGGCTAAAATACTAAAGCTGCTATAGAACTACAAGGCACAGCATGCACGGAAGCCTGGGACCTGTAGAAAGGCAAAGATGAAATAAAAACTCCTTGCACGCCTGTACTGGCAGTAAGCAAGTAATGCAGGATCATTAGGTGATCACAGGCTGGAGATACAATCTGTTCTATGGAAAAAGTAACTTTCAGATGAGTTATGTTAAAGTGACAGCATTGCACTTTCCCAGTTATTACCTTGGTAAGATGAAGTCCTCTCAATATCGGGGAAGGTGATTTCGGTATCAGTTCCAGTGCCCGGTTGTGGGGGGACTTTGATGGGAATTTGCCCCTGCTGTTGTGCTGTGCCACCCCCTAGAAGAAGAAAGAGGTGCAGCAGGGTGAGCGGGAGGTCTCCCCGCGCCATCTTCATAGATCTCCCCTGTATCCCAAGCAGGAGGGGAGGCAAGGTTTCAGTGAGTGCCTAAGAAGCGAATGCTGAGTTAGAAGGGAGAGAGAACTCACAGACAACTTCCAGGGAGGGGGGAGTGCTGCTGATTCTGATGAAGGGGAGTGCTGGGATGAAAAGGGTGGAGTGACACAAATGGAGGGGATGATATTAGTGGAAAGGAGGACTTTCCTGGGAAGTTGTGTTCCTATGAATCTGACAAAGGAAAGGAAAAAGAACTCTAGAACTATATTTGAAGTGACGCTGACGATGCATTCCTCGTACATCATGTATTTTGCAAAAAAAGGGAATTTATCACAACTGGAGCAGCTGTGCATAGGAATCAGCTTCTCGCTTTAGCTTGTTCTATCATAGAACCCCAAAAAACAAACATTTAATATATTGCAGCTCGTGGCCGCATTAGTTTTCTATTTATTGTTTTTCCTTTGTATTTTCAGCTGGCGATCCGGCCAGTAAGTTTGTTTTTTTCAACTTTCTTTAACAGACCAAGTTGTCCAGACAAAGTGGCAGTTAGAAGGTTTCAACCCTGAAGCCTTGTACACATGACCGAGGAACTCGACGGGCGAAACACATCGTTTTCCCCGTCGAGTTACTCGTTAGGCTGTCGAGGAACTGGACAAGGCAAGTTTCTCCATTACCGTCGAGGAAAAAGAAGACATGCTCTCTTTTTGGCTCAAAGGGATCCTCGACAGTTTCCTCGACGAAAAATGTACACATGACCGGTTTCCTCGGCAAAAAAAAATCCCAGCAAGTTTCTGGCTGGTTTTTGCCGAGAAACTCGATCGTGTGTACAAGGCCTTACAGGTGTGCATACAATGGTCAGTTTTTATTCATTGATGTACAATCTTTTTCCCCAAAGGAAAAATAACCATTGCCGTAACTACTTAAAGCGAAGTTCCGACTGGACCAAAAAAATAAAAAGTCAGCAGCTACAAATACTGCAGCTGTTGACTTTTAATAATCGGACACTTACATGTCCCAGGGTCCAGCGATGCACCCCTCTCCTTTCCCCCCCTCTTCGCGGCGCTGGCATTGTCACTGTGGGCGTGCGGGCACACACTGCAGATGCACGAGGAGCGCTGCGCACTGTGACTGGCCGGGCAAACTTCTGGGACCTGTGACGTGTCCCCTATGATTGCTGATAGGAAGGGGAGGATACGTGAACGTTCTTCCGGCGCCGCAGAGCCCTGGGAGGAAGTGGGAGCTGGAACCCTCCAAAAAGAGGGTTTCCGCCCCCCCCCCCTCCAAAAAAAAATGACATGCCGAATGTCAGGGGGTCACGTTCCAATTTTGGGTTGAACTCCGCTTTAAAAAGTGTTAACTGGAGTTTGGCTTTAATTTATTAGTCAAGTCCATTTAAATCTGCTAGTGAACCTAGCAGAACCACATTGACAGTGCTGCTCTCCATAGGTGTCTTATTGCTCCTCCATTCAGAGTGGAGACACCCTAAAACAGGATAGATGCTACTGGCAGGATCACCAGGTGAAAATAAAGGAAAATAGCCTAAAAAAGGAAACTAATGCAGCCACCACATTTAAAGGGGAGTTCCAGCCAATATTTATGTTTATTAAAAGTTTTTAAGGCTTTTAATAAACAGACACTTACCTGCTCCGGTGTTCCAGCGACGCGCCGTCCGGGGCTCCGCTCCTCTCCCCCCCTCCCCGGCCGGCGTCTTCATTGTCACTGTGGGCACCCGGCCGTGACAGCTTTCGGCTTCACGGCCGGGCACCCACTGCGCATGCGCGAGCGGCACTGCGCATGCGCGAGCGGCACTGCGCATGCGCGCGCGGCCCGGCGCTGTTTGATTGGACAGGCGATCGCCTAGGACCTGTCACGTGTCCTAGGCGATCGCCTACAGGGAGGGGCTGCCAAAAGGCAAAAGTCCCCTTCTCCTGAAGCCCCCACTCCCCCCCCCCAAAAAAATTACATGCCAAATGTGGCATGTAAGGGGGTGAGGAGTGGGATAAGCGGAAGTTCCATTTTTGGGTGGAACTCCGCTTTAAGGATTGGCAGGCTGCAATATAATACATCTTTGTTAATTGGGTTTGATACACCCTTTCAAGTTTTGAAAAAGAAAGCTAGAAGCTGATTGGTTGCCATGCACAAGTGGTCCAGACTCTGGTTGCACAAATTTGATCAATTTCCCTCTGAATGATTATCTGCTGAGCCTACCAAAATTATTATAGCAACATTAAAAATAGATTGTTATACCCAGAGCCAGTGGCGTAGCGTGGGGGGTGCAAGGGGGGCCAATGCCCCGGGCACAAAATTTAGAGGGGCGCTGAGTGTGGAGAGGAGGGAGTGCCAACAACAGATGGGACATAGTAACATTTGCATGATGTCACCACTCCAGGCTTTACCAGTCATTATCAAGCACGCTCTCCTCTTCCCTACAGCCACCACTGTCTCACACAGTGGATCATATGACCAGACTGGAGCTAGCTGAAAATAGGGTCGGGGGGGCGCAAATTACTTGCCTCGCCTCAGGCGCTGACAACCCACGCTACGCCACTGCCCAGAGCGAAACATAAGTGCTTATGCAGAGCAACAATACATATAATGTTCAAGATGAAAAAGTTCAAGAGAGAAAACCCTATTATAACAAATGTGCGTTCATAATACAAACGATTGTCAGTACTAGACTGCGGTTTTTGCCTTAAGGGCCATTCCTGCGCTGGAAGAACGCCAGCCACACGCAGAAAACAATTGTTTTTTTATCTGTCCTATTAACACTGCAATGCACCCCAGAGCTGCGCTGTAGTGATCTGCGATGAAATGACATTCTGCATTTTATCGCAGCACACTGGACAAGATCGCACATCACCGTACAACTGCTCAACGCACCACGTTGCTGTACAGTGACATAAATGAAGTGTCACTTATGTCAAATAAAGTTAGTAAAAAAAAAAAGAGCTGTGTGATGCACTAAAACGCACATCACGCCACCCCCTACCACCTACCTAGCTGCAGTCAGAACGGACAGCTGCCACGCGCTAAACTGCTGTGGAGTTTGGTGGATATTTGTTTAAAAAGCACAATTTAAAAAGAGTGTTTGAATGTATTTATAACTTACTATTAGCTAGATTCAGGTACATTGGATTAAAGTTACGGGGGCGTAGCTTAGCGTGTTTAGAGAGAGAGAGAGAGAGACTTGTAAAGCGCAACAAACTGAATCGCCTCTGGGCGCTGTATCCATTTCATGGGTAAGGAACCCCTTGACCTCAGAAGAGGCTCTGCCGCCGTAAATTAGCTAGGCTAGTAATGATTCTCAATATACTTGCCTGCTAATATACGGCGGCGTAGCCTAAAACGAGCGGGCGTAAGGGCGCCAAATTCAAATGTGTTGGAGGGGGGCGTGTTTGATGGTAATGAGGCTTGACCTCACGTTTTTTACGTTTTTTATTAACTGCGCATGCGCCGGGCGCCTACATTTCCCAGTGTGCATTGCGGCTACGTACGCCGCACGGGCCTATTGATTTTGACGTGGACGTAAACGACATAAATCCCGATTCGCGGACGACTTACGCAAACGACGTAAAAAATTTGAATCTCGCGGCGGGAACGGCGGCCATACTTTAACATTGTTATTCCACCTAATAGGTGGAATAACTTTAGGCCTGCTAATGCCTTACGGAAACGGCGTAAATCGACTGCAGCGGCTGGGCGTACGTTTGTGAATCGGCGTATCCCCTCATTTACATATTCTATGCCGACCGCAATGGAAGCGCCATCTAGCGGCCATCCAAAATATTGTCTCACGGTCCAGCGATGTGGCCACCCAAAGCCTCGCTTCTCTGCCCCTCCTCGGCGCCGGAATTCGAACTGTGGCGCCTGGCTGTGGTTTCAAGCCGCGCTGTTGCTGTGAATGGCCAGGCAATCTTCTGGGACCTGTGATGTGTCCCAGAAGATTGCAGGGAGGGAGGGAGAGAGCTGATCATCCTTCTGGCACCAGGGGCAGAAGTTGGAGCTTGGTGCCTGTAAAAACAGGGTACCCTTCCCCCCCCAAAAAATGACATGCCAAAGGCATGTTTGGGGGTCACCTGCACTTAAAGCGTAAGTTCTATTTTTGGATGGAACTCCGTTTTAACATTGAACCGCTTACAGTGGAAGAGAACATATGGGTGGCTTCATTAAGGCTAAAGTTTAGGTAATTTGTTTTTTGCACAGCCACATTGGTCCAGCATTAAACCAGTCTACAGTGATCACCAATGTCCTCCTGGTCTTGTGCCGAGCAGCTGCTCTGCGGCTTAGTGAGCCTTAGGGGGTCATTTGCTTGACCTGAGCACCATAAAGAGAACACTTTGTATTTTCTCAATGACTGTATGAGACAGAGATAGTGATTTCATTGCCCCCCCTCTCCACCTCTCCAACGAGAAAATGTTTTGCATTTATTGAGAAAAATAAAAAGTGTTCTGTGAATTGCACATGTGCCAAATGAATGACCTCCTGTGCTAAGTGAATGACCTCCTGTGCTCACCAAGCAACAGGGTAGCTGCTTGGCACAAGACCGGGAAGCAAGTGGTGCTCCCTGTAGTAGTTGTGCCACAGGGACCAGCAAGGTATAGTACATGTATACCTAAATGTCAGCTTTAATATACTGCTTCTCCTTCAATGTCTAATGAGCTTGTGATGGAATGGTGACTGTAGGAAGAAGAATGTCAGCAGCCATTTTTCCTTTAATCACCCATCTGGTGGTTGAGTGCTGTTACCTTTGCCCTTTAAAGATGTTTACGATAAGGCCTTGTTCACATGGAGTGTATTAACCACTTAAGACCCGGACCTTTAGGCAGCTAAAGGACCTGGCCAGTTTTTGCGATTCGGCATTGCGTCGCTTTAAATGACAATTGCGCGGTCGTGCGATATGGCTCCCAAACAAAATTGGCGTTCTTTTTTTCCCACAAATAGAGCTTTCTTTTGGTGGTATTTGATCACCTCTGCGGTTTTTATTTTTTGCGCTATAAACAAAAATAGAGCGACAAATATGAAAAAAATTCAATATTTTTTACTTTTTGCTATAATAAATGTCCCCCAAAAATATATAAAATTATTTTTTTCCTCAGTTTAGGCCGATACGTATTCTTCTACCTATTTTTGGTAAAAAAAATCACAATAAGCATTTATCGGTTGGTTTGCGCAAAATTTATAGCGTTTACAAAACAGGGGATAGTTTTATTGCATTTTTATAAAAAAAAAAATGTTTTACTACTAATGGCGGTGATCAGCGATTTTTTTCGTGACTGCGACGTTATGGCGGACACTTCGGACAATTTTGACACATTTTTGGGACCATTGTCATTTTCACAGCAAAAAATGCTTTAAAAATGCATTGTTTACTGTGAAAATGACAATTGCAGTTTGGGAGTTAACCACAAGGGGGTGCTGAAGGGGTTAAGTGTGACCTCATTTGTGTTTTTAACTGTAGGGGGGTGTGGCTGTAGGTGTGACGTCATTGATTGTGTTTCTCTATAAAAGGGAACACACGATCAATGACTGCGCCACAGTGAAGAACGGGGAAGCTGTGTTTACACACAGCTCTCCCCGTTCTTCAGCTCCGGGGACCGATCGCAGGACTCCAGCGGCGATCGGGTCACGGAGCTTCGGACCGGGTCGCGGACGTGCGCCTGCGACCCACGGCTGGGCACTTAAAGAGGACGTACCTGTAGGTGCTTGTGCCCAGCCGTGCCATTCTGCCGACGTATATGTGCAGGAGGCGGTCCTTAAGTGGTTAAAGCGTATACCCGTGTTCAGGTATTTCACGCATCCTCGTGCAGGCATGCCCATTCATGTCAGTTGGGATAAAGCAGCTGCATGGACACAGACGCTTCTCCCATGCGGGTGCCCCACCCTAAAAGCAGGCAATGGGTTTGATTTACTAAAGACAAATAGACTGTGCACTTTGCATGAGGCAGTTGCACTTTGCAAGAGCAATTGCTCCAGAGCTTAGTAAATGAGCAGAAGTTCTGCTGACTTCCATTATCCAATCACGTGCAAGCACAAATACAGTTTTTTTTCCCCTTTCACGTGATTGGGTATTCTTTGCATAGTTTTACCTCATTTACTAAGCTCTGGAGCATTTTCACTCCCAGAGTGCAAAGTGCACAGCCTATTTGCCTTTAGTAGATCAACCCATGTGCATTCAGGGCCAGATTGTAAAGCTGCCTCTGTGTCCATGTAGCCAGTGCATCACATCGGCATGAATGGGGCTGCCTGTACAGGGATGCATGTTTGCTGATCTGACATCGATAAAGTTCAAAAAAGGTGCTGCACTCTGTTAAAGTGTTACTAATTCCACAACAGTCAAATCAGTCTGTATATGCAGTAAAGAATGCTTGTTATACTCACTGTAGAACCTAAGGGGTTAATCCTAACTGCATTGTGTAAAAAGGCTGTTTGATCCTGTCTTCTCTGATCCTCCTCTTCTTCCACTGTTCCAGAATCCATCTCCTGATAAGA